>NW_027507015.1:142500-167500 GCF_052324685.1 Brachyhypopomus gauderio
GACTTAAATTTTTTACGACACAAGCTTGAATTTGTAGGTTATTTTGAGTGTCTATTGGGATTTGCTAGAGTGAAGCATGAAGTGCCTTGAAGAGTTTCATTAAATTAAAACATTGAAAGAAATGCTATAGAGTGAATTCACCCTGTCTTTAGAGGCTTTCTATCAATTTTTGACTCACACCCCTCTGACATTGAAAGGTGTGCTATTTTTGGACTAAAGGAATGCTTTTTTAGGACTAAAGGTGACTTAGCAGAGGATGGTTTCGATCCATCGACCTCTGGGTTATGGGCCCAGCACGCTTCCGCTGCGCCACTCTGCTTTCCCAGCACCCCAGATGGGACTCGAACCCACAATCCCTGGCTTAGGAGGCCAGTGCCTTATCCATTAGGCCACTGGGGCTCTTGCTAAAGCTTGCGGATGTCCAGTACCCACGATGAACGCAACCTATACTTCTGGAATATATCAGAGGGCTCTGTTCTCAGTACAGTCTGTTCTAGTCAGACACCTGAGAGACAGAAAAATGAAAAGTCAGTACAATGCTTCAACTCAATTTTGTTTCTGTACTGCTTTGTGCAAACACGACCATAGCTGAAGGGAATTAGCAGATCTTTTGTCATTTCAATCATTATGAATTTCAGTTTCCCTTTCACCCACTGAGCAGGGGACTTAGCAGATCTTTTGTATTTTCAATCTTTCTGGATTTCAGTTTCCCTTTCACCCAATCTTTGATATCCAGTGACATTTGAAAAATCCACACGTTGTTCCGCGTCCATTCTTTTGGCCAAATATGTAGGAGAAGTCTGGAGGTCCTGGAGAAGATTTAGCAAGAGATCTTTGATAAGATAGGCCAGTGTAACACATCTCTCGACATTACCCCTTGTCATCACGCCATCTGTTGTCAGCAAATCAACCTCATGGCTCAAGGGAATTGGCAGATCTTTTGTACAAGCATATGAACATATCAGCTTGGCAAACATGCTTTTAAGTTTTGAAATTTCCAGGTCTACTTCTAAACATCTTGTCGAGCACCATTTTCATTCACTTTCTTGAAAGGGACTTACATTTTTTACAACACAAGCTTGAATTTGTAGGTTATTTTGAGTGTCTATTGGGATTTGCTAGAGTGAAGCATGAAGTGCCTTGAAGAGTTTCATTAAATTAAAACATTGAAAGAAATGCTATAGAGTGAATTCACCCTGTCTTTAGAGGCTTTCTATCAATTTTTGACTCACACCCCTCTGACATTGAAAGGTGTGCTATTTTTGGACTAAAGGAATGCTTTTTCAGGACTAAAGCTGACTTAGCAGAGGATGGTTTCGATCCATCGACCTCTGGGTTATGGGCCCAGCACGCTTCCGCTGCGCCACTCTGCTTTCCCAGCACCCCAGATGGGACTCGAACCCACAATCCCTGGCTTAGGAGGCCAGTGCCTTATCCATTAGGCCACTGGGGCTCTTGCTAAAGCTTGCGGATGTCCAGTACCCACGATGAACGCAACCTATACTTCTGGAATATATCAGAGGGCTCTGTTCTCAGTACAGTCTGTTCTAGTCAGACACCTGAGAGACAGAAAAATGAAAAGTCAGTACAATGCTTCAACTCAATTTTGTTTCTGTACTGCTTTGTGCAAACACGACCATAGCTGAAGGGAATTAGCAGATCTTTTGTCATTTCAATCATTATGAATTTCAGTTTCCCTTTCACCTACTGAGCAGGGGACTTAGCAGATCTTTTGTATTTTCAATCTTTCTGGATTTCAGTTTCCCTTTCACCCAATCTTTGACATCCAGTGACATTTGAAAAATCCACACGTTGTTCCGCATCACCTCTTTTGGCCAAATATGTAGAAGTCTGGAGGTCCTGGAGAAGATTCAGCAAGAGATCTTTGATAAGATAGGCCAATGTAACACATCTCTCGACATTACCCCTTGTCATCACGCCATCTGTTGTCAGCAAATCAACCTCATGGCTCAAGGGAATTGGCAGATCTTTTGTACAAGCATATGAACATATCAGCTTGGCAAACATGCTTTTAAGTTTTGAAATTTCCAGGTCTACTTCTAAACATCTTGTCGAGCACCATTTTCATTCACTTTCTTGAAAGGGACTTAAATTTTTTACGACACAAGCTTGAATTTGTAGGTTATTTTGAGTGTCTATTGGGATTTGCTAGAGTGAAGCATGAAGTGCCTTGAAGAGTTTCATTAAATTAAAACATTGAAAGAAATGCTATAGAGTGAATTCACCCTGTCTTTAGAGGCTTTCTATCAATTTTTGACTCACACCCCTCTGACATTGAAAGGTGTGCTATTTTTGGACTAAAGGAATGCTTTTTTAGGACTAAAGCTGACTTAGCAGAGGATGGTTTCGATCCATCGACCTCTGGGTTATGGGCCCAGCACGCTTCCGCTGCGCCACTCTGCTTTCCCAGCACCCCAGATGGGACTCGAACCCACAATCCCTGGCTTAGGAGGCCAGTGCCTTATCCATTAGGCCACTGGGGCTCTTGCTAAAGCTTGCGGATGTCCAGTACCCACGATGAACGCAACCTATACTTCTGGAATATATCAGAGGGCTCTGTTCTCAGTACAGTCTGTTCTAGTCAGACACCTGAGAGACAGAAAAATGAAAAGTCAGTACAATGCTTCAACTCAATTTTGTTTCTGTACTGCTTTGTGCAAACACGACCATAGCTGAAGGGAATTAGCAGATCTTTTGTCATTTCAATCATTATGAATTTCAGTTTCCCTTTCACCCACTGAGCAGGGGACTTAGCAGATCTTTTGTATTTTCAATCTTTCTGGATTTCAGTTTCCCTTTCACCCAATCTTTGATATCCAGTGACATTTGAAAAATCCACACGTTGTTCCGCGTCCATTCTTTTGGCCAAATATGTAGGAGAAGTCTGGAGGTCCTGGAGAAGATTTAGCAAGAGATCTTTGATAAGATAGGCCAGTGTAACACATCTCTCGACATTACCCCTTGTCATCACGCCATCTGTTGTCAGCAAATCAACCTCATGGCTCAAGGGAATTGGCAGATCTTTTGTACAAGCATATGAACATATCAGCTTGGCAAACATGCTTTTAAGTTTTGAAATTTCCAGGTCTACTTCTAAACATCTTGTCGAGCACCATTTTCATTCACTTTGTTGAAAGGGACTTACATTTTTTACAACACAAGCTTGAATTTGTAGGTTATTTTGAGTGTCTATTGGGATTTGCTAGAGTGAAGCATGAAGTGCCTTGAAGAGTTTCATTAAATTAAAACATTGAAAGAAATGCTATAGAGTGAATTCACCCTGTCTTTAGAGGCTTTCTATCAATTTTTGACTCACACCCCTCTGACATTGAAAGGTGTGCTATTTTTGGACTAAAGGAATGCTTTTTCAGGACTAAAGCTGACTTAGCAGAGGATGGTTTCGATCCATCGACCTCTGGGTTATGGGCCCAGCACGCTTCCGCTGCGCCACTCTGCTTTCCCAGCACCCCAGATGGGACTCGAACCCACAATCCCTGGCTTAGGAGGCCAGTGCCTTATCCATTAGGCCACTGGGGCTCTTGCTAAAGCTTGCGGATGTCCAGTACCCACGATGAACGCAACCTATACTTCTGGAATATATCAGAGGGCTCTGTTCTCAGTACAGTCTGTTCTAGTCAGACACCTGAGAGACAGAAAAATGAAAAGTCAGTACAATGCTTCAACTCAATTTTGTTTCTGTACTGCTTTGTGCAAACACGACCATAGCTGAAGGGAATTAGCAGATCTTTTGTCATTTCAATCATTATGAATTTCAGTTTCCCTTTCACCTACTGAGCAGGGGACTTAGCAGATCTTTTGTATTTTCAATCTTTCTGGATTTCAGTTTCCCTTTCACCCAATCTTTGACATCCAGTGACATTTGAAAAATCCACACGTTGTTCCGCATCACCTCTTTTGGCCAAATATGTAGAAGTCTGGAGGTCCTGGAGAAGATTCAGCAAGAGATCTTTGATAAGATAGGCCAATGTAACACATCTCTCGACATTACCCCTTGTCATCACGCCATCTGTTGTCAGCAAATCAACCTCATGGCTCAAGGGAATTGGCAGATCTTTTGTACAAGCATATGAACATATCAGCTTGGCAAACATGCTTTTAAGTTTTGAAATTTCCAGGTCTACTTCTAAACATCTTGTCGAGCACCATTTTCATTCACTTTCTTGAAAGGGACTTAAATTTTTTACAACACAAGCTTGAATTTGTAGGTTATTTTGAGTGTCTATTGGGATTTGCTAGAGTGAAGCATGAAGTGCCTTGAAGAGTTTCATTAAATTAAAACATTGAAAGAAATGCTATAGAGTGAATTCACCCTGTCTTTAGAGGCTTTCTATCAATTTTTGACTCACACCCCTCTGACATTGAAAGGTGTGCTATTTTTGGACTAAAGGAATGCTTTTTTAGGACTAAAGCTGACTTAGCAGAGGATGGTTTCGATCCATCGACCTCTGGGTTATGGGCCCAGCACGCTTCCGCTGCGCCACTCTGCTTTCCCAGCACCTCAGATGGGACTCGAACCCACAATCCCTGGCTTAGGAGGCCAGTGCCTTATCCATTAGGCCACTGGGGCTCTTGCTAAAGCTTGCGGATGTCCAGCACCCACGATGAACGCAACCTATACTTCTGGAATATATCAGAGGGCTCTGTTCTCAGTACAGTCTGTTCTAGTCAGACACCTGAGAGACAGAAAAATGAAAAGTCAGTACAATGCTTCAACTCAATTTTGTTTCTGTACTGCTTTGTGCAAACACGACCATAGCTGAAGGGAATTAGCAGATCTTTTGTCATTTCAATCATTATGAATTTCAGTTTCCCTTTCACCCACTGAGCAGGGGACTTAGCAGATCTTTTGTATTTTCAATCTTTCTGGATTTCAGTTTCCCTTTCACCCAATCTTTGATATCCAGTGACATTTGAAAAATCCACACGTTGTTCCGCGTCCATTCTTTTGGCCAAATATGTAGAAGTCTGGAGGTCCTGGAGAAGATTCAGCAAGAGATCTTTGATAAGATAGGCCAGTGTAACACATCTCTCGACATTACCCCTTGTCATCACGCCATCTGTTGTCAGCAAATCAACCTCATGGCTCAAGGGAATTAGCAGATCTTTTGTACAAGCATATGAACATATCAACTTGGCAAACATGCTTTTAAGTTTTGAAATTTCCAGGTCTACTTCTAAACATCTTGTCGAGCACCATTTTCATTCACTTTCTTGAAAGGGACTTACATTTTTTACAACACAAGCTTGAATTTGTAGGTTATTTTGAGTGTCTATTGGGATTTGCTAGAGTGAAGCATGAAGTGCCTTGAAGAGTTTCATTAAATTAAAACATTGAAAGAAATGCTATAGAGTGAATTCACCCTGTCTTTAGAGGCTTTCTATCAATTTTTGACTCACACCCCTCTGACATTGAAAGGTGTGCTATTTTTGGACTAAAGGAATGCTTTTTTAGGACTAAAGCTGACTTAGCAGAGGATGGTTTCGATCCATCGACCTCTGGGTTATGGGCCCAGCACGCTTCCGCTGCGCCACTCTGCTTTCCCAGCACCCCAGATGGGACTCGAACCCACAATCCCTGGCTTAGGAGGCCAGTGCCTTATCCATTAGGCCACTGGGGCTCTTGCTAAAGCTTGCGGATGTCCAGTACCCACGATGAACGCAACCTATACTTCTGGAATATATCAGAGGGCTCTGTTCTCAGTACAGTCTGTTCTAGTCAGACACCTGAGAGACAGAAAAATGAAAAGTCAGTACAATGCTTCAACTCAATTTTGTTTCTGTACTGCTTTGTGCAAACACGACCATAGCTGAAGGGAATTAGCAGATCTTTTGTCATTTCAATCATTATGAATTTCAGTTTCCCTTTCACCTACTGAGCAGGGGACTTAGCAGATCTTTTGTATTTTCAATCTTTCTGGATTTCAGTTTCCCTTTCACCCAATCTTTGACATCCAGTGACATTTGAAAAATCCACACGTTGTTCCGCATCACCTCTTTTGGCCAAATATGTAGAAGTCTGGAGGTCCTGGAGAAGATTCAGCAAGAGATCTTTGATAAGATAGGCCAATGTAACACATCTCTCGACATTACCCCTTGTCATCACGCCATCTGTTGTCAGCAAATCAACCTCATGGCTCAAGGGAATTGGCAGATCTTTTGTACAAGCATATGAACATATCAGCTTGGCAAACATGCTTTTAAGTTTTGAAATTTCCAGGTCTACTTCTAAACATCTTGTCGAGCACCATTTTCATTCACTTTCTTGAAAGGGACTTAAATTTTTTACAACACAAGCTTGAATTTGTAGGTTATTTTGAGTGTCTATTGGGATTTGCTAGAGTGAAGCATGAAGTGCCTTGAAGAGTTTCATTAAATTAAAACATTGAAAGAAATGCTATAGAGTGAATTCACCCTGTCTTTAGAGGCTTTCTATCAATTTTTGACTCACACCCCTCTGACATTGAAAGGTGTGCTATTTTTGGACTAAAGGAATGCTTTTTTAGGACTAAAGCTGACTTAGCAGAGGATGGTTTCGATCCATCGACCTCTGGGTTATGGGCCCAGCACGTTTCCGCTGCGCCACTCTGCTTTCCCAGCACCTCAGATGGGACTCGAACCCACAATCCCTGGCTTAGGAGGCCAGTGCCTTATCCATTAGGCCACTGGGGCTCTTGCTAAAGCTTGCGGATGTCCAGCACCCACGATGAACGCAACCTATACTTCTGGAATATATCAGAGGGCTCTGTTCTCAGTACAGTCTGTTCTAGTCAGACACCTGAGAGACAGAAAAATGAAAAGTCAGTACAATGCTTCAACTCAATTTTGTTTCTGTACTGCTTTGTGCAAACACGACCATAGCTGAAGGGAATTAGCAGATCTTTTGTCATTTCAATCATTATGAATTTCAGTTTCCCTTTCACCCACTGAGCAGGGGACTTAGCAGATCTTTTGTATTTTCAATCTTTCTGGATTTCAGTTTCCCTTTCACCCAATCTTTGATATCCAGTGACATTTGAAAAATCCACACGTTGTTCCGCGTCCATTCTTTTGGCCAAATATGTAGGAGAAGTCTGGAGGTCCTGGAGAAGATTTAGCAAGAGATCTTTGATAAGATAGGCCAGTGTAACACATCTCCCGACATTACCCCTTGTCATCACGCCATCTGTTGTCAGCAAATCAACCTCATGGCTCAAGGGAATTGGCAGATCTTTTGTACAAGCATATGAACATATCAGCTTGGCAAACATGCTTTTAAGTTTTGAAATTTCCAGGTCTACTTCTAAACATCTTGTCGAGCACCATTTTCATTCACTTTCTTGAAAGGGACTTAAATTTTTTACAACACAAGCTTGAATTTGTAGGTTATTTTGAGTGTCTATTGGGATTTGCTAGAGTGAAGCATGAAGTGCCTTGAAGAGTTTCATTAAATTAAAACATTGAAAGAAATGCTATAGAGTGAATTCACCCTGTCTTTAGAGGCTTTCTATCAATTTTTGACTCACACCCCTCTGACATTGAAAGGTGTGCTATTTTTGGACTAAAGGAATGCTTTTTTAGGACTAAAGGTGACTTAGCAGAGGATGGTTTTGATCCATCGACCTCTGGGTTATGGGCCCAGCACGCTTCCGCTGCGCCACTCTGCTTTCCCAGCACCCCAGATGGGACTCGAACCCACAATCCCTGGCTTAGGAGGCCAGTGCCTTATCCATTAGGCCACTGGGGCTCTTGCTAAAGCTTGCGGATGTCCAGTACCCACGATGAACGCAACCTATACTTCTGGAATATATCAGAGGGCTCTGTTCTCAGTACAGTCTGTTCTAGTCAGACACCTGAGAGACAGAAAAATGAAAAGTCAGTACAATGCTTCAACTCAATTTTGTTTCTGTACTGCTTTGTGCAAACACGACCATAGCTGAAGGGAATTAGCAGATCTTTTGTCATTTCAATCATTATAAATTTCAGTTTCCCTTTCACCCACTGAGCAGGGGACTTAGCAGATCTTTTGTATTTTCAATCTTTCTGGATTTCAGTTTCCCTTTCACCCAATCTTTGATATCCAGTGACATTTGAAAAATCCACACGTTGTTCCGCGTCCATTCTTTTGGCCAAATATGTAGAAGTCTGGAGGTCCTGGAGAAGATTCAGCAAGAGATCTTTGATAAGATAGGCCAGTGTAACACATCTCTCGACATTACCCCTTGTCATCACGCCATCGGTTTTCAGCAAATCAACCTCATGGCTCAAGGGAATTAGCAGATCTTTTGTACAAGCATATGAACATATCAACTTGGCAAACATGCTTTTAAGTTTTGAAATTTCCAGGTCTACTTCTAAACATCTTGTCGAGCACCATTTTCATTCACTTTCTTGAAAGGCACTTACATTTTTTACAACACAAGCTTAAATTTGTAGGTTATTTTGAGTGTCTATTGGGATTTGCTAGAGTGAAGCATGAAGTGCCTTGAAGAGTTTCATTAAATTAAAACATTGAAAGAAATGCTATAGAGTGAATTCACCCTGTCTTTAGAGGCTTTCTATCAATTTTTGACTCACACCCCTCTGACATTGAAAGGTGTGCTATTTTTGGACTAAAGGAATGCTTTTTTAGGACTAAAGGTGACTTAGCAGAGGATGGTTTCAATCCATCGACCTCTGGGTTATGGGCCCAGCACGCTTCCGCTGCGCCACTCTGCTTTCCCAGCACCCCAGATGGGACTCGAACCCACAATCCCTGGCTTAGGAGGCCAGTGCCTTATCCATTAGGCCACTGGGGCCCTTGCTAAAGCTTGCGGATGTCCAGTACCCACGATGAACGCAACCTATACTTCTGGAATATATCAGAGGGCTCTGTTCTCAGTACAGTCTGTTCTAGTCAGACACCTGAGAGACAGAAAAATGAAAAGTCAGTACAATGCTTCAACTCAATTTTGTTTCTGTACTGCTTTGTGCAAACACGACCATAGCTGAAGGGAATTAGCAGATCTTTTGTCATTTCAATCATTATGAATTTCAGTTTCCCTTTCACCCACTGAGCAGGGGACTTAGCAGATCTTTTGTATTTTCAATCTTTCTGGATTTCAGTTTCCCTTTCACCCAATCTTTGATATCCAGTGACATTTGAAAAATCCACACGTTGTTCCGCGTCCATTCTTTTGGCCAAATATGTAGAAGTCTGGAGGTCCTGGAGAAGATTCAGCAAGAGATCTTTGATAAGATAGGCCAGTGTAACACATCTCTCGACATTACCCCTTGTCATCACGCCATCTGTTGTCAGCAAATCAACCTCATGGCTCAAGGGAATTAGCAGATCTTTTGTACAAGCATATGAACATATCAACTTGGCAAACATGCTTTTAAGTTTTGAAATTTCCAGGTCTACTTCTAAACATCTTGTCGAGCACCATTTTCATTCACTTTCTTGAAAGGCACTTACATTTTTTACAACACAAGCTTGAATTTGTAGGTTATTTTGAGTGTCTATTGGGATTTGCTAGAGTGAAGCATGAAGTGCCTTGAAGAGTTTCATTAAATTAAAACATTGAAAGAAATGCTATAGAGTGAATTCACCCTGTCTTTAGAGGCTTTCTATCAATTTTTGACTCACACCCCTCTGACATTGAAAGGTGTGCTATTTTTGGACTAAAGGAATGCTTTTTTAGGACTAAAGGTGACTTAGCAGAGGATGGTTTCGATCCATCGACCTCTGGGTTATGGGCCCAGCACGCTTCCGCTGCACCACTCTGCTTTCCCAGCACCCCAGATGGGACTCGAACCCACAATCCCTGGCTTAGGAGGCCAGTGCCTTATACATTAGGCCACTGGGGCTCTTGCTAAAGCTTGCGGATGTCCAGTACCCACGATGAACGCAACCTATACTTCTGGAATATATCAGAGGGCTCTGTTCTCAGTACAGTCTGTTCTAGTCAGACACCTGAGAGACAGAAAAATGAAAAGTCAGTACAATGCTTCAACTCAATTTTGTTTCTGTACTGCTTTGTGCAAACACGACCATAGCTGAAGGGAATTAGCAGATCTTTTGTCATTTCAATCATTATGAATTTCAGTTTCCCTTTCACCCACTGAGCAGGGGACTTAGCAGATCTTTTGTATTTTCAATCTTTCTGGATTTCAGTTTCCCTTTCACCCAATCTTTGACATCCAGTGACATTTGAAAAATCCACACGTTGTTCCGCGTCACCTCTTTTGGCCAAATATGTAGAAGTCTGGAGGTCCTGGAGAAGATTCAGCAAGAGATCTTTGATAAGATAGGCCAATGTAACACATCTCTCGACATTACCCCTTGTCATCACACCATCTGTTGTCAGCAAATCAACATCATGGCTCAAGGGAATTGGCAGATCTTTTGTACAAGCATATGAACATATCAGCTTGGCAAACATGCTTTTAAGTTTTGAAATTTCCAGGTCTACTTCTAAACATCTTGTCGAGCACCATTTTCATTCACTTTCTTGAAAGGGACTTAAATTTTTTACAACACAAGCTTGAATTTGTAGGTTATTTTGAGTGTCTATTGGGATTTGCTAGAGTGAAGCATGAAGTGCCTTGAAGAGTTTCATTAAATTAAAACATTGAAAGAAATGCTATAGAGTGAATTCACCCTGTCTTTAGAGGCTTTCTATCAATTTTTGACTCACACCCCTCTGACATTGAAAGGTGTGCTATTTTTGGACTAAAGGAATGCTTTTTCAGGACTAAAGCTGACTTAGCAGAGGATGGTTTCGATCCATCGACCTCTGGGTTATGGGCCCAGCACGCTTCCGCTGCGCCACTCTGCTTTCCCAGCACCCCAGATGGGACTCGAACCCACAATCCCTGGCTTAGGAGGCCAGTGCCTTATCCATTAGGCCACTGGGGCTCTTGCTAAAGCTTGCGGATGTCCAGTACCCACGATGAACGCAACCTATACTTCTGGAATATATCAGAGGGCTCTGTTCTCAGTACAGTCTGTTCTAGTCAGACACCTGAGAGACAGAAAAATGAAAAGTCAGTACAATGCTTCAACTCAATTTTGTTTCTGTACTGCTTTGTGCAAACACGACCATAGCTGAAGGGAATTAGCAGATCTTTTGTCATTTCAATCATTATGAATTTCAGTTTCCCTTTCACCCACTGAGCAGGGGACTTAGCAGATCTTTTGTATTTTCAATCTTTCTGGATTTCAGTTTCCCTTTCACCCAATCTTTGATATCCAGTGACATTTGAAAAATCCACACGTTGTTCCGCGTCCATTCTTTTGGCCAAATATGTAGAAGTCTGGAGGTCCTGGAGAAGATTCAGCAAGAGATCTTTGATAAGATAGGCCAATGTAACACATCTCTCGACATTACCCCTTGTCATCACGCCATCTGTTGTCAGCAAATCAACCTCATGGCTCAAGGGAATTGGCAGATCTTTTGTACAAGCATATGAACATATCAGCTTGGCAAACATGCTTTTAAGTTTTGAAATTTCCAGGTCTACTTCTAAACATCTTGTCGAGCACCATTTTCATTCACTTTCTTGAAAGGGACTTACATTTTTTACAACACAAGCTTGAATTTGTAGGTTATTTTGAGTGTCTATTGGGATTTGCTAGAGTGAAGCATGAAGTGCCTTGAAGAGTTTCATTAAATTAAAACATTGAAAGAAATGCTATAGAGTGAATTCACCCTGTCTTTAGAGGCTTTCTATCAATTTTTGACTCACACCCCTCTGACATTGAAAGGTGTGCTATTTTTGGACTAAAGGAATGCTTTTTTAGGACTAAAGCTGACTTAGCAGAGGATGGTTTCGATCCATCGACCTCTGGGTTATGGGCCCAGCACGCTTCCGCTGCGCCACTCTGCTTTCCCAGCACCTCAGATGGGACTCGAACCCACAATCCCTGGCTTAGGAGGCCAGTGCCTTATCCATTAGGCCACTGGGGCTCTTGCTAAAGCTTGCGGATGTCCAGTACCCACGATGAACGCAACCTATACTTCTGGAATATATCAGAGGGCTCTGTTCTCAGTACAGTCTGTTCTAGTCAGACACCTGAGAGACAGAAAAATGAAAAGTCAGTACAATGCTTCAACTCAATTTTGTTTCTGTACTGCTTTGTGCAAACACGACCATAGCTGAAGGGAATTAGCAGATCTTTTGTCATTTCAATCATTATGAATTTCAGTTTCCCTTTCACCCACTGAGCAGGGGACTTAGCAGATCTTTTGTATTTTCAATCTTTCTGGATTTCAGTTTCCCTTTCACCCAATCTTTGATATCCAGTGACATTTGAAAAATCCACACGTTGTTCCGCGTCCATTCTTTTGGCCAAATATGTAGAAGTCTGGAGGTCCTGGAGAAGATTCAGCAAGAGATCTTTGATAAGATAGGCCAATGTAACACATCTCTCGACATTACCCCTTGTCATCACGCCATCTGTTGTCAGCAAATCAACCTCATGGCTCAAGGGAATTGGCAGATCTTTTGTACAAGCATATGAACATATCAGCTTGGCAAACATGCTTTTAAGTTTTGAAATTTCCAGGTCTACTTCTAAACATCTTGTCGAGCACCATTTTCATTCACTTTCTTGAAAGGGACTTACATTTTTTACAACACAAGCTTGAATTTGTAGGTTATTTTGAGTGTCTATTGGGATTTGCTAGAGTGAAGCATGAAGTGCCTTGAAGAGTTTCATTAAATTAAAACATTGAAAGAAATGCTATAGAGTGAATTCACCCTGTCTTTAGAGGCTTTCTATCAATTTTTGACTCACACCCCTCTGACATTGAAAGGTGTGCTATTTTTGGACTAAAGGAATGCTTTTTCAGGACTAAAGCTGACTTAGCAGAGGATGGTTTCGATCCATCGACCTCTGGGTTATGGGCCCAGCACGCTTCCGCTGCGCCACTCTGCTTTCCCAGCACCCCAGATGGGACTCGAACCCACAATCCCTGGCTTAGGAGGCCAGTGCCTTATCCATTAGGCCACTGGGGCTCTTGCTAAAGCTTGCGGATGTCCAGTACCCACGATGAACGCAACCTATACTTCTGGAATATATCAGAGGGCTCTGTTCTCAGTACAGTCTGTTCTAGTCAGACACCTGAGAGACAGAAAAATGAAAAGTCAGTACAATGCTTCAACTCAATTTTGTTTCTGTACTGCTTTGTGCAAACACGACCATAGCTGAAGGGAATTAGCAGATCTTTTGTCATTTCAATCATTATGAATTTCAGTTTCCCTTTCACCTACTGAGCAGGGGACTTAGCAGATCTTTTGTATTTTCAATCTTTCTGGATTTCAGTTTCCCTTTCACCCAATCTTTGACATCCAGTGACATTTGAAAAATCCACACGTTGTTCCGCATCACCTCTTTTGGCCAAATATGTAGAAGTCTGGAGGTCCTGGAGAAGATTCAGCAAGAGATCTTTGATAAGATAGGCCAATGTAACACATCTCTCGACATTACCCCTTGTCATCACGCCATCTGTTGTCAGCAAATCAACCTCATGGCTCAAGGGAATTGGCAGATCTTTTGTACAAGCATATGAACATATCAGCTTGGCAAACATGCTTTTAAGTTTTGAAATTTCCAGGTCTACTTCTAAACATCTTGTCGAGCACCATTTTCATTCACTTTCTTGAAAGGGACTTAAATTTTTTACAACACAAGCTTGAATTTGTAGGTTATTTTGAGTGTCTATTGGGATTTGCTAGAGTGAAGCATGAAGTGCCTTGAAGAGTTTCATTAAATTAAAACATTGAAAGAAATGCTATAGAGTGAATTCACCCTGTCTTTAGAGGCTTTCTATCAATTTTTGACTCACACCCCTCTGACATTGAAAGGTGTGCTATTTTTGGACTAAAGGAATGCTTTTTTAGGACTAAAGCTGACTTAGCAGAGGATGGTTTCGATCCATCGACCTCTGGGTTATGGGCCCAGCACGCTTCCGCTGCGCCACTCTGCTTTCCCAGCACCTCAGATGGGACTCGAACCCACAATCCCTGGCTTAGGAGGCCAGTGCCTTATCCATTAGGCCACTGGGGCTCTTGCTAAAGCTTGCGGATGTCCAGCACCCACGATGAACGCAACCTATACTTCTGGAATATATCAGAGGGCTCTGTTCTCAGTACAGTCTGTTCTAGTCAGACACCTGAGAGACAGAAAAATGAAAAGTCAGTACAATGCTTCAACTCAATTTTGTTTCTGTACTGCTTTGTGCAAACACGACCATAGCTGAAGGGAATTAGCAGATCTTTTGTCATTTCAATCATTATGAATTTCAGTTTCCCTTTCACCCACTGAGCAGGGGACTTAGCAGATCTTTTGTATTTTCAATCTTTCTGGATTTCAGTTTCCCTTTCACCCAATCTTTGATATCCAGTGACATTTGAAAAATCCACACGTTGTTCCGCGTCCATTCTTTTGGCCAAATATGTAGAAGTCTGGAGGTCCTGGAGAAGATTCAGCAAGAGATCTTTGATAAGATAGGCCAGTGTAACACATCTCTCGACATTACCCCTTGTCATCACGCCATCTGTTGTCAGCAAATCAACCTCATGGCTCAAGGGAATTAGCAGATCTTTTGTACAAGCATATGAACATATCAACTTGGCAAACATGCTTTTAAGTTTTGAAATTTCCAGGTCTACTTCTAAACATCTTGTCGAGCACCATTTTCATTCACTTTCTTGAAAGGGACTTACATTTTTTACAACACAAGCTTGAATTTGTAGGTTATTTTGAGTGTCTATTGGGATTTGCTAGAGTGAAGCATGAAGTGCCTTGAAGAGTTTCATTAAATTAAAACATTGAAAGAAATGCTATAGAGTGAATTCACCCTGTCTTTAGAGGCTTTCTATCAATTTTTGACTCACACCCCTCTGACATTGAAAGGTGTGCTATTTTTGGACTAAAGGAATGCTTTTTTAGGACTAAAGCTGACTTAGCAGAGGATGGTTTCGATCCATCGACCTCTGGGTTATGGGCCCAGCACGCTTCCGCTGCGCCACTCTGCTTTCCCAGCACCCCAGATGGGACTCGAACCCACAATCCCTGGCTTAGGAGGCCAGTGCCTTATCCATTAGGCCACTGGGGCTCTTGCTAAAGCTTGCGGATGTCCAGTACCCACGATGAACGCAACCTATACTTCTGGAATATATCAGAGGGCTCTGTTCTCAGTACAGTCTGTTCTAGTCAGACACCTGAGAGACAGAAAAATGAAAAGTCAGTACAATGCTTCAACTCAATTTTGTTTCTGTACTGCTTTGTGCAAACACGACCATAGCTGAAGGGAATTAGCAGATCTTTTGTCATTTCAATCATTATGAATTTCAGTTTCCCTTTCACCTACTGAGCAGGGGACTTAGCAGATCTTTTGTATTTTCAATCTTTCTGGATTTCAGTTTCCCTTTCACCCAATCTTTGACATCCAGTGACATTTGAAAAATCCACACGTTGTTCCGCATCACCTCTTTTGGCCAAATATGTAGAAGTCTGGAGGTCCTGGAGAAGATTCAGCAAGAGATCTTTGATAAGATAGGCCAATGTAACACATCTCTCGACATTACCCCTTGTCATCACGCCATCTGTTGTCAGCAAATCAACCTCATGGCTCAAGGGAATTGGCAGATCTTTTGTACAAGCATATGAACATATCAGCTTGGCAAACATGCTTTTAAGTTTTGAAATTTCCAGGTCTACTTCTAAACATCTTGTCGAGCACCATTTTCATTCACTTTCTTGAAAGGGACTTAAATTTTTTACAACACAAGCTTGAATTTGTAGGTTATTTTGAGTGTCTATTGGGATTTGCTAGAGTGAAGCATGAAGTGCCTTGAAGAGTTTCATTAAATTAAAACATTGAAAGAAATGCTATAGAGTGAATTCACCCTGTCTTTAGAGGCTTTCTATCAATTTTTGACTCACACCCCTCTGACATTGAAAGGTGTGCTATTTTTGGACTAAAGGAATGCTTTTTTAGGACTAAAGCTGACTTAGCAGAGGATGGTTTCGATCCATCGACCTCTGGGTTATGGGCCCAGCACGTTTCCGCTGCGCCACTCTGCTTTCCCAGCACCTCAGATGGGACTCGAACCCACAATCCCTGGCTTAGGAGGCCAGTGCCTTATCCATTAGGCCACTGGGGCTCTTGCTAAAGCTTGCGGATGTCCAGCACCCACGATGAACGCAACCTATACTTCTGGAATATATCAGAGGGCTCTGTTCTCAGTACAGTCTGTTCTAGTCAGACACCTGAGAGACAGAAAAATGAAAAGTCAGTACAATGCTTCAACTCAATTTTGTTTCTGTACTGCTTTGTGCAAACACGACCATAGCTGAAGGGAATTAGCAGATCTTTTGTCATTTCAATCATTATGAATTTCAGTTTCCCTTTCACCCACTGAGCAGGGGACTTAGCAGATCTTTTGTATTTTCAATCTTTCTGGATTTCAGTTTCCCTTTCACCCAATCTTTGATATCCAGTGACATTTGAAAAATCCACACGTTGTTCCGCGTCCATTCTTTTGGCCAAATATGTAGGAGAAGTCTGGAGGTCCTGGAGAAGATTTAGCAAGAGATCTTTGATAAGATAGGCCAGTGTAACACATCTCCCGACATTACCCCTTGTCATCACGCCATCTGTTGTCAGCAAATCAACCTCATGGCTCAAGGGAATTGGCAGATCTTTTGTACAAGCATATGAACATATCAGCTTGGCAAACATGCTTTTAAGTTTTGAAATTTCCAGGTCTACTTCTAAACATCTTGTCGAGCACCATTTTCATTCACTTTCTTGAAAGGGACTTAAATTTTTTACAACACAAGCTTGAATTTGTAGGTTATTTTGAGTGTCTATTGGGATTTGCTAGAGTGAAGCATGAAGTGCCTTGAAGAGTTTCATTAAATTAAAACATTGAAAGAAATGCTATAGAGTGAATTCACCCTGTCTTTAGAGGCTTTCTATCAATTTTTGACTCACACCCCTCTGACATTGAAAGGTGTGCTATTTTTGGACTAAAGGAATGCTTTTTTAGGACTAAAGGTGACTTAGCAGAGGATGGTTTTGATCCATCGACCTCTGGGTTATGGGCCCAGCACGCTTCCGCTGCGCCACTCTGCTTTCCCAGCACCCCAGATGGGACTCGAACCCACAATCCCTGGCTTAGGAGGCCAGTGCCTTATCCATTAGGCCACTGGGGCTCTTGCTAAAGCTTGCGGATGTCCAGTACCCACGATGAACGCAACCTATACTTCTGGAATATATCAGAGGGCTCTGTTCTCAGTACAGTCTGTTCTAGTCAGACACCTGAGAGACAGAAAAATGAAAAGTCAGTACAATGCTTCAACTCAATTTTGTTTCTGTACTGCTTTGTGCAAACACGACCATAGCTGAAGGGAATTAGCAGATCTTTTGTCATTTCAATCATTATAAATTTCAGTTTCCCTTTCACCCACTGAGCAGGGGACTTAGCAGATCTTTTGTATTTTCAATCTTTCTGGATTTCAGTTTCCCTTTCACCCAATCTTTGATATCCAGTGACATTTGAAAAATCCACACGTTGTTCCGCGTCCATTCTTTTGGCCAAATATGTAGAAGTCTGGAGGTCCTGGAGAAGATTCAGCAAGAGATCTTTGATAAGATAGGCCAGTGTAACACATCTCTCGACATTACCCCTTGTCATCACGCCATCGGTTTTCAGCAAATCAACCTCATGGCTCAAGGGAATTAGCAGATCTTTTGTACAAGCATATGAACATATCAACTTGGCAAACATGCTTTTAAGTTTTGAAATTTCCAGGTCTACTTCTAAACATCTTGTCGAGCACCATTTTCATTCACTTTCTTGAAAGGCACTTACATTTTTTACAACACAAGCTTAAATTTGTAGGTTATTTTGAGTGTCTATTGGGATTTGCTAGAGTGAAGCATGAAGTGCCTTGAAGAGTTTCATTAAATTAAAACATTGAAAGAAATGCTATAGAGTGAATTCACCCTGTCTTTAGAGGCTTTCTATCAATTTTTGACTCACACCCCTCTGACATTGAAAGGTGTGCTATTTTTGGACTAAAGGAATGCTTTTTTAGGACTAAAGGTGACTTAGCAGAGGATGGTTTCGATCCATCGACCTCTGGGTTATGGGCCCAGCACGCTTCCGCTGCGCCACTCTGCTTTCCCAGCACCCCAGATGGGACTCGAACCCACAATCCCTGGCTTAGGAGGCCAGTGCCTTATCCATTAGGCCACTGGGGCCCTTGCTAAAGCTTGCGGATGTCCAGTACCCACGATGAACGCAACCTATACTTCTGGAATATATCAGAGGGCTCTGTTCTCAGTACAGTCTGTTCTAGTCAGACACCTGAGAGACAGAAAAATGAAAAGTCAGTACAATGCTTCAACTCAATTTTGTTTCTGTACTGCTTTGTGCAAACACGACCATAGCTGAAGGGAATTAGCAGATCTTTTGTCATTTCAATCATTATGAATTTCAGTTTCCCTTTCACCCACTGAGCAGGGGACTTAGCAGATCTTTTGTATTTTCAATCTTTCTGGATTTCAGTTTCCCTTTCACCCAATCTTTGATATCCAGTGACATTTGAAAAATCCACACGTTGTTCCGCGTCCATTCTTTTGGCCAAATATGTAGAAGTCTGGAGGTCCTGGAGAAGATTCAGCAAGAGATCTTTGATAAGATAGGCCAATGTAACACATCTCTCGACATTACCCCTTGTCATCACGCCATCTGTTGTCAGCAAATCAACCTCATGGCTCAAGGGAATTGGCAGATCTTTTGTACAAGCATATGAACATATCAGCTTGGCAAACATGCTTTTAAGTTTTGAAATTTCCAGGTCTACTTCTAAACATCTTGTCGAGCACCATTTTCATTCACTTTCTTGAAAGGGACTTACATTTTTTACAACACAAGCTTGAATTTGTAGGTTATTTTGAGTGTCTATTGGGATTTGCTAGAGTGAAGCATGAAGTGCCTTGAAGAGTTTCATTAAATTAAAACATTGAAAGAAATGCTATAGAGTGAATTCACCCTGTCTTTAGAGGCTTTCTATCAATTTTTGACTCACACCCCTCTGACATTGAAAGGTGTGCTATTTTTGGACTAAAGGAATGCTTTTTCAGGACTAAAGCTGACTTAGCAGAGGATGGTTTCGATCCATCGACCTCTGGGTTATGGGCCCAGCACGCTTCCGCTGCGCCACTCTGCTTTCCCAGCACCCCAGATGGGACTCGAACCCACAATCCCTGGCTTAGGAGGCCAGTGCCTTATCCATTAGGCCACTGGGGCTCTTGCTAAAGCTTGCGGATGTCCAGTACCCACGATGAACGCAACCTATACTTCTGGAATATATCAGAGGGCTCTGTTCTCAGTACAGTCTGTTCTAGTCAGACACCTGAGAGACAGAAAAATGAAAAGTCAGTACAATGCTTCAACTCAATTTTGTTTCTGTACTGCTTTGTGCAAACACGACCATAGCTGAAGGGAATTAGCAGATCTTTTGTCATTTCAATCATTATGAATTTCAGTTTCCCTTTCACCTACTGAGCAGGGGACTTAGCAGATCTTTTGTATTTTCAATCTTTCTGGATTTCAGTTTCCCTTTCACCCAATCTTTGACATCCAGTGACATTTGAAAAATCCACACGTTGTTCCGCATCACCTCTTTTGGCCAAATATGTAGAAGTCTGGAGGTCCTGGAGAAGATTCAGCAAGAGATCTTTGATAAGATAGGCCAATGTAACACATCTCTCGACATTACCCCTTGTCATCACGCCATCTGTTGTCAGCAAATCAACCTCATGGCTCAAGGGAATTGGCAGATCTTTTGTACAAGCATATGAACATATCAGCTTGGCAAACATGCTTTTAAGTTTTGAAATTTCCAGGTCTACTTCTAAACATCTTGTCGAGCACCATTTTCATTCACTTTCTTGAAAGGGACTTAAATTTTTTACAACACAAGCTTGAATTTGTAGGTTATTTTGAGTGTCTATTGGGATTTGCTAGAGTGAAGCATGAAGTGCCTTGAAGAGTTTCATTAAATTAAAACATTGAAAGAAATGCTATAGAGTGAATTCACCCTGTCTTTAGAGGCTTTCTATCAATTTTTGACTCACACCCCTCTGACATTGAAAGGTGTGCTATTTTTGGACTAAAGGAATGCTTTTTTAGGACTAAAGCTGACTTAGCAGAGGATGGTTTCGATCCATCGACCTCTGGGTTATGGGCCCAGCACGCTTCCGCTGCGCCACTCTGCTTTCCCAGCACCTCAGATGGGACTCGAACCCACAATCCCTGGCTTAGGAGGCCAGTGCCTTATCCATTAGGCCACTGGGGCTCTTGCTAAAGCTTGCGGATGTCCAGCACCCACGATGAACGCAACCTATACTTCTGGAATATATCAGAGGGCTCTGTTCTCAGTACAGTCTGTTCTAGTCAGACACCTGAGAGACAGAAAAATGAAAAGTCAGTACAATGCTTCAACTCAATTTTGTTTCTGTACTGCTTTGTGCAAACACGACCATAGCTGAAGGGAATTAGCAGATCTTTTGTCATTTCAATCATTATGAATTTCAGTTTCCCTTTCACCCACTGAGCAGGGGACTTAGCAGATCTTTTGTATTTTCAATCTTTCTGGATTTCAGTTTCCCTTTCACCCAATCTTTGATATCCAGTGACATTTGAAAAATCCACACGTTGTTCCGCGTCCATTCTTTTGGCCAAATATGTAGAAGTCTGGAGGTCCTGGAGAAGATTCAGCAAGAGATCTTTGATAAGATAGGCCAGTGTAACACATCTCTCGACATTACCCCTTGTCATCACGCCATCTGTTGTCAGCAAATCAACCTCATGGCTCAAGGGAATTAGCAGATCTTTTGTACAAGCATATGAACATATCAACTTGGCAAACATGCTTTTAAGTTTTGAAATTTCCAGGTCTACTTCTAAACATCTTGTCGAGCACCATTTTCATTCACTTTCTTGAAAGGGACTTACATTTTTTACAACACAAGCTTGAATTTGTAGGTTATTTTGAGTGTCTATTGGGATTTGCTAGAGTGAAGCATGAAGTGCCTTGAAGAGTTTCATTAAATTAAAACATTGAAAGAAATGCTATAGAGTGAATTCACCCTGTCTTTAGAGGCTTTCTATCAATTTTTGACTCACACCCCTCTGACATTGAAAGGTGTGCTATTTTTGGACTAAAGGAATGCTTTTTTAGGACTAAAGCTGACTTAGCAGAGGATGGTTTCGATCCATCGACCTCTGGGTTATGGGCCCAGCACGCTTCCGCTGCGCCACTCTGCTTTCCCAGCACCCCAGATGGGACTCGAACCCACAATCCCTGGCTTAGGAGGCCAGTGCCTTATCCATTAGGCCACTGGGGCTCTTGCTAAAGCTTGCGGATGTCCAGTACCCACGATGAACGCAACCTATACTTCTGGAATATATCAGAGGGCTCTGTTCTCAGTACAGTCTGTTCTAGTCAGACACCTGAGAGACAGAAAAATGAAAAGTCAGTACAATGCTTCAACTCAATTTTGTTTCTGTACTGCTTTGTGCAAACACGACCATAGCTGAAGGGAATTAGCAGATCTTTTGTCATTTCAATCATTATGAATTTCAGTTTCCCTTTCACCTACTGAGCAGGGGACTTAGCAGATCTTTTGTATTTTCAATCTTTCTGGATTTCAGTTTCCCTTTCACCCAATCTTTGACATCCAGTGACATTTGAAAAATCCACACGTTGTTCCGCATCACCTCTTTTGGCCAAATATGTAGAAGTCTGGAGGTCCTGGAGAAGATTCAGCAAGAGATCTTTGATAAGATAGGCCAATGTAACACATCTCTCGACATTACCCCTTGTCATCACGCCATCTGTTGTCAGCAAATCAACCTCATGGCTCAAGGGAATTGGCAGATCTTTTGTACAAGCATATGAACATATCAGCTTGGCAAACATGCTTTTAAGTTTTGAAATTTCCAGGTCTACTTCTAAACATCTTGTCGAGCACCATTTTCATTCACTTTCTTGAAAGGGACTTAAATTTTTTACAACACAAGCTTGAATTTGTAGGTTATTTTGAGTGTCTATTGGGATTTGCTAGAGTGAAGCATGAAGTGCCTTGAAGAGTTTCATTAAATTAAAACATTGAAAGAAATGCTATAGAGTGAATTCACCCTGTCTTTAGAGGCTTTCTATCAATTTTTGACTCACACCCCTCTGACATTGAAAGGTGTGCTATTTTTGGACTAAAGGAATGCTTTTTTAGGACTAAAGCTGACTTAGCAGAGGATGGTTTCGATCCATCGACCTCTGGGTTATGGGCCCAGCACGTTTCCGCTGCGCCACTCTGCTTTCCCAGCACCTCAGATGGGACTCGAACCCACAATCCCTGGCTTAGGAGGCCAGTGCCTTATCCATTAGGCCACTGGGGCTCTTGCTAAAGCTTGCGGATGTCCAGCACCCACGATGAACGCAACCTATACTTCTGGAATATATCAGAGGGCTCTGTTCTCAGTACAGTCTGTTCTAGTCAGACACCTGAGAGACAGAAAAATGAAAAGTCAGTACAATGCTTCAACTCAATTTTGTTTCTGTACTGCTTTGTGCAAACACGACCATAGCTGAAGGGAATTAGCAGATCTTTTGTCATTTCAATCATTATGAATTTCAGTTTCCCTTTCACCCACTGAGCAGGGGACTTAGCAGATCTTTTGTATTTTCAATCTTTCTGGATTTCAGTTTCCCTTTCACCCAATCTTTGATATCCAGTGACATTTGAAAAATCCACACGTTGTTCCGCGTCCATTCTTTTGGCCAAATATGTAGGAGAAGTCTGGAGGTCCTGGAGAAGATTTAGCAAGAGATCTTTGATAAGATAGGCCA
This sequence comes from Brachyhypopomus gauderio, assembly GCF_052324685.1. NCBI lineage: Eukaryota > Metazoa > Chordata > Actinopteri > Gymnotiformes > Hypopomidae > Brachyhypopomus > Brachyhypopomus gauderio. The sequence goes on from NW_027507015.1 coordinate 165,434, forward strand.
GTGTAACACATCTCCCGACATTACCCCTTGTCATCACGCCATCTGTTGTCAGCAAATCAACCTCATGGCTCAAGGGAATTGGCAGATCTTTTGTACAAGCATATGAACATATCAGCTTGGCAAACATGCTTTTAAGTTTTGAAATTTCCAGGTCTACTTCTAAACATCTTGTCGAGCACCATTTTCATTCACTTTCTTGAAAGGGACTTAAATTTTTTACAACACAAGCTTGAATTTGTAGGTTATTTTGAGTGTCTATTGGGATTTGCTAGAGTGAAGCATGAAGTGCCTTGAAGAGTTTCATTAAATTAAAACATTGAAAGAAATGCTATAGAGTGAATTCACCCTGTCTTTAGAGGCTTTCTATCAATTTTTGACTCACACCCCTCTGACATTGAAAGGTGTGCTATTTTTGGACTAAAGGAATGCTTTTTTAGGACTAAAGGTGACTTAGCAGAGGATGGTTTTGATCCATCGACCTCTGGGTTATGGGCCCAGCACGCTTCCGCTGCGCCACTCTGCTTTCCCAGCACCCCAGATGGGACTCGAACCCACAATCCCTGGCTTAGGAGGCCAGTGCCTTATCCATTAGGCCACTGGGGCTCTTGCTAAAGCTTGCGGATGTCCAGTACCCACGATGAACGCAACCTATACTTCTGGAATATATCAGAGGGCTCTGTTCTCAGTACAGTCTGTTCTAGTCAGACACCTGAGAGACAGAAAAATGAAAAGTCAGTACAATGCTTCAACTCAATTTTGTTTCTGTACTGCTTTGTGCAAACACGACCATAGCTGAAGGGAATTAGCAGATCTTTTGTCATTTCAATCATTATAAATTTCAGTTTCCCTTTCACCCACTGAGCAGGGGACTTAGCAGATCTTTTGTATTTTCAATCTTTCTGGATTTCAGTTTCCCTTTCACCCAATCTTTGATATCCAGTGACATTTGAAAAATCCACACGTTGTTCCGCGTCCATTCTTTTGGCCAAATATGTAGAAGTCTGGAGGTCCTGGAGAAGATTCAGCAAGAGATCTTTGATAAGATAGGCCAGTGTAACACATCTCTCGACATTACCCCTTGTCATCACGCCATCGGTTTTCAGCAAATCAACCTCATGGCTCAAGGGAATTAGCAGATCTTTTGTACAAGCATATGAACATATCAACTTGGCAAACATGCTTTTAAGTTTTGAAATTTCCAGGTCTACTTCTAAACATCTTGTCGAGCACCATTTTCATTCACTTTCTTGAAAGGCACTTACATTTTTTACAACACAAGCTTAAATTTGTAGGTTATTTTGAGTGTCTATTGGGATTTGCTAGAGTGAAGCATGAAGTGCCTTGAAGAGTTTCATTAAATTAAAACATTGAAAGAAATGCTATAGAGTGAATTCACCCTGTCTTTAGAGGCTTTCTATCAATTTTTGACTCACACCCCTCTGACATTGAAAGGTGTGCTATTTTTGGACTAAAGGAATGCTTTTTTAGGACTAAAGGTGACTTAGCAGAGGATGGTTTCGATCCATCGACCTCTGGGTTATGGGCCCAGCACGCTTCCGCTGCGCCACTCTGCTTTCCCAGCACCCCAGATGGGACTCGAACCCACAATCCCTGGCTTAGGAGGCCAGTGCCTTATCCATTAGGCCACTGGGGCCCTTGCTAAAGCTTGCGGATGTCCAGTACCCACGATGAACGCAACCTATACTTCTGGAATATATCAGAGGGCTCTGTTCTCAGTACAGTCTGTTCTAGTCAGACACCTGAGAGACAGAAAAATGAAAAGTCAGTACAATGCTTCAACTCAATTTTGTTTCTGTACTGCTTTGTGCAAACACGACCATAGCTGAAGGGAATTAGCAGATCTTTTGTCATTTCAATCATTATGAATTTCAGTTTCCCTTTCACCCACTGAGCAGGGGACTTAGCAGATCTTTTGTATTTTCAATCTTTCTGGATTTCAGTTTCCCTTTCACCCAATCTTTGATATCCAGTGACATTTGAAAAATCCACACGTTGTTCCGCGTCCATTCTTTTGGCCAAATATGTAGAAGTCTGGAGGTCCTGGAG
>NW_027507015.1:172500-230000 GCF_052324685.1 Brachyhypopomus gauderio
GTTTCTGTACTGCTTTGTGCAAACACGACCATAGCTGAAGGGAATTAGCAGATCTTTTGTCATTTCAATCATTATGAATTTCAGTTTCCCTTTCACCCACTGAGCAGGGGACTTAGCAGATCTTTTGTATTTTCAATCTTTCTGGATTTCAGTTTCCCTTTCACCCAATCTTTGATATCCAGTGACATTTGAAAAATCCACACGTTGTTCCGCGTCCATTCTTTTGGCCAAATATGTAGGAGAAGTCTGGAGGTCCTGGAGAAGATTTAGCAAGAGATCTTTGATAAGATAGGCCAGTGTAACACATCTCCCGACATTACCCCTTGTCATCACGCCATCTGTTGTCAGCAAATCAACCTCATGGCTCAAGGGAATTGGCAGATCTTTTGTACAAGCATATGAACATATCAGCTTGGCAAACATGCTTTTAAGTTTTGAAATTTCCAGGTCTACTTCTAAACATCTTGTCGAGCACCATTTTCATTCACTTTCTTGAAAGGGACTTAAATTTTTTACAACACAAGCTTGAATTTGTAGGTTATTTTGAGTGTCTATTGGGATTTGCTAGAGTGAAGCATGAAGTGCCTTGAAGAGTTTCATTAAATTAAAACATTGAAAGAAATGCTATAGAGTGAATTCACCCTGTCTTTAGAGGCTTTCTATCAATTTTTGACTCACACCCCTCTGACATTGAAAGGTGTGCTATTTTTGGACTAAAGGAATGCTTTTTTAGGACTAAAGCTGACTTAGCAGAGGATGGTTTCGATCCATCGACCTCTGGGTTATGGGCCCAGCACGCTTCCGCTGCACCACTCTGCTTTCCCAGCACCCCAGATGGGACTCGAACCCACAATCCCTGGCTTAGGAGACCAGTGCCTTATACATTAGGCCACTGGGGCTCTTGCTAAAGCTTGCGGATGTCCAGTACCCACGATGAACGCAACCTATACTTCTGGAATATATCAGAGGGCTCTGTTCTCAGTACAGTCTGTTCTAGTCAGACACCTGAGAGACAGAAAAATGAAAAGTCAGTACAATGCTTCAACTCAATTTTGTTTCTGTACTGCTTTGTGCAAACACGACCATAGCTGAAGGGAATTAGCAGATCTTTTGTCATTTCAATCATTATGAATTTCAGTTTCCCTTTCACCCACTGAGCAGGGGACTTAGCAGATCTTTTGTATTTTCAATCTTTCTGGATTTCAGTTTCCCTTTCACCCAATCTTTGACATCCAGTGACATTTGAAAAATCCACACGTTGTTCCGCGTCACCTCTTTTGGCCAAATATGTAGAAGTCTGGAGGTCCTGGAGAAGATTCAGCAAGAGATCTTTGATAAGATAGGCCAATGTAACACATCTCTCGACATTACCCCTTGTCATCACACCATCTGTTGTCAGCAAATCAACATCATGGCTCAAGGGAATTGGCAGATCTTTTGTACAAGCATATGAACATATCAGCTTGGCAAACATGCTTTTAAGTTTTGAAATTTCCAGGTCTACTTCTAAACATCTTGTCGAGCACCATTTTCATTCACTTTCTTGAAAGGGACTTAAATTTTTTACAACACAAGCTTGAATTTGTAGGTTATTTTGAGTGTCTATTGGGATTTGCTAGAGTGAAGCATGAAGTGCCTTGAAGAGTTTCATTAAATTAAAACATTGAAAGAAATGCTATAGAGTGAATTCACCCTGTCTTTAGAGGCTTTCTATCAATTTTTGACTCACACCCCTCTGACATTGAAAGGTGTGCTATTTTTGGACTAAAGGAATGCTTTTTCAGGACTAAAGCTGACTTAGCAGAGGATGGTTTCGATCCATCGACCTCTGGGTTATGGGCCCAGCACGCTTCCGCTGCGCCACTCTGCTTTCCCAGCACCCCAGATGGGACTCGAACCCACAATCCCTGGCTTAGGAGGCCAGTGCCTTATCCATTAGGCCACTGGGGCTCTTGCTAAAGCTTGCGGATGTCCAGTACCCACGATGAACGCAACCTATACTTCTGGAATATATCAGAGGGCTCTGTTCTCAGTACAGTCTGTTCTAGTCAGACACCTGAGAGACAGAAAAATGAAAAGTCAGTACAATGCTTCAACTCAATTTTGTTTCTGTACTGCTTTGTGCAAACACGACCATAGCTGAAGGGAATTAGCAGATCTTTTGTCATTTCAATCATTATGAATTTCAGTTTCCCTTTCACCCACTGAGCAGGGGACTTAGCAGATCTTTTGTATTTTCAATCTTTCTGGATTTCAGTTTCCCTTTCACCCAATCTTTGATATCCAGTGACATTTGAAAAATCCACACGTTGTTCCGCGTCCATTCTTTTGGCCAAATATGTAGGAGAAGTCTGGAGGTCCTGGAGAAGATTTAGCAAGAGATCTTTGATAAGATAGGCCAGTGTAACACATCTCCCGACATTACCCCTTGTCATCACGCCATCTGTTGTCAGCAAATCAACCTCATGGCTCAAGGGAATTGGCAGATCTTTTGTACAAGCATATGAACATATCAGCTTGGCAAACATGCTTTTAAGTTTTGAAATTTCCAGGTCTACTTCTAAACATCTTGTCGAGCACCATTTTCATTCACTTTCTTGAAAGGGACTTACATTTTTTACAACACAAGCTTGAATTTGTAGGTTATTTTGAGTGTCTATTGGGATTTGCTAGAGTGAAGCATGAAGTGCCTTGAAGAGTTTCATTAAATTAAAACATTGAAAGAAATGCTATAGAGTGAATTCACCCTGTCTTTAGAGGCTTTCTATCAATTTTTGACTCACACCCCTCTGACATTGAAAGGTGTGCTATTTTTGGACTAAAGGAATGCTTTTTTAGGACTAAAGCTGACTTAGCAGAGGATGGTTTCGATCCATCGACCTCTGGGTTATGGGCCCAGCACGCTTCCGCTGCACCACTCTGCTTTCCAAGCACCCCAGATGGGACTCGAACCCACAATCCCTGGCTTAGGAGGCCAGTGCCTTATACATTAGGCCACTGGGGCTCTTGCTAAAGCTTGCGGATGTCCAGTACCCACGATGAACGCAACCTATACTTCTGGAATATATCAGAGGGCTCTGTTCTCAGTACAGTCTGTTCTAGTCAGACACCTGAGAGACAGAAAAATGAAAAGTCAGTACAATGCTTCAACTCAATTTTGTTTCTGTACTGCTTTGTGCAAACACGACCATAGCTGAAGGGAATTAGCAGATCTTTTGTCATTTCAATCATTATGAATTTCAGTTTCCCTTTCACCCACTGAGCAGGGGACTTAGCAGATCTTTTGTATTTTCAATCTTTCTGGATTTCAGTTTCCCTTTCACCCAATCTTTGACATCCAGTGACATTTGAAAAATCCACACGTTGTTCCGCGTCACCTCTTTTGGCCAAATATGTAGAAGTCTGGAGGTCCTGGAGAAGATTCAGCAAGAGATCTTTGATAAGATAGGCCAATGTAACACATCTCTCGACATTACCCCTTGTCATCACGCCATCTGTTGTCAGCAAATCAACCTCATGGCTCAAGGGAATTGGCAGATCTTTTGTACAAGCATATGAACATATCAGCTTGGCAAACATGCTTTTAAGTTTTGAAATTTCCAGGTCTACTTCTAAACATCTTGTCGAGCACCATTTTCATTCACTTTCTTGAAAGGGACTTACATTTTTTACAACACAAGCTTGAATTTGTAGGTTATTTTGAGTGTCTATTGGGATTTGCTAGAGTGAAGCATGAAGTGCCTTGAAGAGTTTCATTAAATTAAAACATTGAAAGAAATGCTATAGAGTGAATTCACCCTGTCTTTAGAGGCTTTCTATCAATTTTTGACTCACACCCCTCTGACATTGAAAGGTGTGCTATTTTTGGACTAAAGGAATGCTTTTTTAGGACTAAAGCTGACTTAGCAGAGGATGGTTTCGATCCATCGACCTCTGGGTTATGGGCCCAGCACGCTTCCGCTGCGCCACTCTGCTTTCCCAGCACCTCAGATGGGACTCGAACCCACAATCCCTGGCTTAGGAGGCCAGTGCCTTATCCATTAGGCCACTGGGGCTCTTGCTAAAGCTTGCGGATGTCCAGTACCCACGATGAACGCAACCTATACTTCTGGAATATATCAGAGGGCTCTGTTCTCAGTACAGTCTGTTCTAGTCAGACACCTGAGAGACAGAAAAATGAAAAGTCAGTACAATGCTTCAACTCAATTTTGTTTCTGTACTGCTTTGTGCAAACACGACCATAGCTGAAGGGAATTAGCAGATCTTTTGTCATTTCAATCATTATGAATTTCAGTTTCCCTTTCACCCACTGAGCAGGGGACTTAGCAGATCTTTTGTATTTTCAATCTTTCTGGATTTCAGTTTCCCTTTCACCCAATCTTTGATATCCAGTGACATTTGAAAAATCCACACGTTGTTCCGCGTCCATTCTTTTGGCCAAATATGTAGAAGTCTGGAGGTCCTGGAGAAGATTCAGCAAGAGATCTTTGATAAGATAGGCCAATGTAACACATCTCTCGACATTACCCCTTGTCATCACGCCATCTGTTGTCAGCAAATCAACCTCATGGCTCAAGGGAATTGGCAGATCTTTTGTACAAGCATATGAACATATCAGCTTGGCAAACATGCTTTTAAGTTTTGAAATTTCCAGGTCTACTTCTAAACATCTTGTCGAGCACCATTTTCATTCACTTTCTTGAAAGGGACTTACATTTTTTACAACACAAGCTTGAATTTGTAGGTTATTTTGAGTGTCTATTGGGATTTGCTAGAGTGAAGCATGAAGTGCCTTGAAGAGTTTCATTAAATTAAAACATTGAAAGAAATGCTATAGAGTGAATTCACCCTGTCTTTAGAGGCTTTCTATCAATTTTTGACTCACACCCCTCTGACATTGAAAGGTGTGCTATTTTTGGACTAAAGGAATGCTTTTTTAGGACTAAAGCTGACTTAGCAGAGGATGGTTTCGATCCATCGACCTCTGGGTTATGGGCCCAGCACGCTTCCGCTGCGCCACTCTGCTTTCCCAGCACCTCAGATGGGACTCGAACCCACAATCCCTGGCTTAGGAGGCCAGTGCCTTATCCATTAGGCCACTGGGGCTCTTGCTAAAGCTTGCGGATGTCCAGTACCCACGATGAACGCAACCTATACTTCTGGAATATATCAGAGGGCTCTGTTCTCAGTACAGTCTGTTCTAGTCAGACACCTGAGAGACAGAAAAATGAAAAGTCAGTACAATGCTTCAACTCAATTTTGTTTCTGTACTGCTTTGTGCAAACACGACCATAGCTGAAGGGAATTAGCAGATCTTTTGTCATTTCAATCATTATGAATTTCAGTTTCCCTTTCACCCACTGAGCAGGGGACTTAGCAGATCTTTTGTATTTTCAATCTTTCTGGATTTCAGTTTCCCTTTCACCCAATCTTTGATATCCAGTGACATTTGAAAAATCCACACGTTGTTCCGCGTCCATTCTTTTGGCCAAATATGTAGAAGTCTGGAGGTCCTGGAGAAGATTCAGCAAGAGATCTTTGATAAGATAGGCCAATGTAACACATCTCTCGACATTACCCCTTGTCATCACGCCATCTGTTGTCAGCAAATCAACCTCATGGCTCAAGGGAATTGGCAGATCTTTTGTACAAGCATATGAACATATCAGCTTGGCAAACATGCTTTTAAGTTTTGAAATTTCCAGGTCTACTTCTAAACATCTTGTCGAGCACCATTTTCATTCACTTTCTTGAAAGGGACTTACATTTTTTACAACACAAGCTTGAATTTGTAGGTTATTTTGAGTGTCTATTGGGATTTGCTAGAGTGAAGCATGAAGTGCCTTGAAGAGTTTCATTAAATTAAAACATTGAAAGAAATGCTATAGAGTGAATTCACCCTGTCTTTAGAGGCTTTCTATCAATTTTTGACTCACACCCCTCTGACATTGAAAGGTGTGCTATTTTTGGACTAAAGGAATGCTTTTTTAGGACTAAAGCTGACTTAGCAGAGGATGGTTTCAATCCATCGACCTCTGGGTTATGGGCCCAGCACGCTTCCGCTGCACCACTCTGCTTTCCCAGCACCCCAGATGGGACTCGAACCCACAATCCCTGGCTTAGGAGGCCAGTGCCTTATACATTAGGCCACTGGGGCTCTTGCTAAAGCTTGCGGATGTCCAGTACCCACGATGAACGCAACCTATACTTCTGGAATATATCAGAGGGCTCTGTTCTCAGTACAGTCTGTTCTAGTCAGACACCTGAGAGACAGAAAAATGAAAAGTCAGTACAATGCTTCAACTCAATTTTGTTTCTGTACTGCTTTGTGCAAACACGACCATAGCTGAAGGGAATTAGCAGATCTTTTGTCATTTCAATCATTATGAATTTCAGTTTCCCTTTCACCCACTGAGCAGGGGACTTAGCAGATCTTTTGTATTTTCAATCTTTCTGGATTTCAGTTTCCCTTTCACCCAATCTTTGACATCCAGTGACATTTGAAAAATCCACACGTTGTTCCGCGTCACCTCTTTTGGCCAAATATGTAGAAGTCTGGAGGTCCTGGAGAAGATTCAGCAAGAGATCTTTGATAAGATAGGCCAATGTAACACATCTCTCGACATTACCCCTTGTCATCACACCATCTGTTGTCAGCAAATCAACATCATGGCTCAAGGGAATTGGCAGATCTTTTGTACAAGCATATGAACATATCAGCTTGGCAAACATGCTTTTAAGTTTTGAAATTTCCAGGTCTACTTCTAAACATCTTGTCGAGCACCATTTTCATTCACTTTCTTGAAAGGGACTTAAATTTTTTACAACACAAGCTTGAATTTGTAGGTTATTTTGAGTGTCTATTGGGATTTGCTAGAGTGAAGCATGAAGTGCCTTGAAGAGTTTCATTAAATTAAAACATTGAAAGAAATGCTATAGAGTGAATTCACCCTGTCTTTAGAGGCTTTCTATCAATTTTTGACTCACACCCCTCTGACATTGAAAGGTGTGCTATTTTTGGACTAAAGGAATGCTTTTTTAGGACTAAAGCTGACTTAGCAGAGGATGGTTTCGATCCATCGACCTCTGGGTTATGGGCCCAGCACGCTTCCGCTGCGCCACTCTGCTTTCCCAGCACCCCAGATGGGACTCGAACCCACAATCCCTGGCTTAGGAGGCCAGTGCCTTATCCATTAGGCCACTGGGGCTCTTGCTAAAGCTTGCGGATGTCCAGTACCCACGATGAACGCAACCTATACTTCTGGAATATATCAGAGGGCTCTGTTCTCAGTACAGTCTGTTCTAGTCAGACACCTGAGAGACAGAAAAATGAAAAGTCAGTACAATGCTTCAACTCAATTTTGTTTCTGTACTGCTTTGTGCAAACACGACCATAGCTGAAGGGAATTAGCAGATCTTTTGTCATTTCAATCATTATGAATTTCAGTTTCCCTTTCACCCACTGAGCAGGGGACTTAGCAGATCTTTTGTATTTTCAATCTTTCTGGATTTCAGTTTCCCTTTCACCCAATCTTTGATATCCAGTGACATTTGAAAAATCCACACGTTGTTCCGCGTCCATTCTTTTGGCCAAATATGTAGGAGAAGTCTGGAGGTCCTGGAGAAGATTCAGCAAGAGATCTTTGATAAGATAGGCCAATGTAACACATCTCTCGACATTACCCCTTGTCATCACGCCATCTGTTGTCAGCAAATCAACCTCATGGCTCAAGGGAATTGGCAGATCTTTTGTACAAGCATATGAACATATCAGCTTGGCAAACATGCTTTTAAGTTTTGAAATTTCCAGGTCTACTTCTAAACATCTTGTCGAGCACCATTTTCATTCACTTTCTTGAAAGGGACTTACATTTTTTACAACACAAGCTTGAATTTGTAGGTTATTTTGAGTGTCTATTGGGATTTGCTAGAGTGAAGCATGAAGTGCCTTGAAGAGTTTCATTAAATTAAAACATTGAAAGAAATGCTATAGAGTGAATTCACCCTGTCTTTAGAGGCTTTCTATCAATTTTTGACTCACACCCCTCTGACATTGAAAGGTGTGCTATTTTTGGACTAAAGGAATGCTTTTTCAGGACTAAAGCTGACTTAGCAGAGGATGGTTTCGATCCATCGACCTCTGGGTTATGGGCCCAGCACGCTTCCGCTGCGCCACTCTGCTTTCCCAGCACCCCAGATGGGACTCGAACCCACAATCCCTGGCTTAGGAGGCCAGTGCCTTATCCATTAGGCCACTGGGGCTCTTGCTAAAGCTTGCGGATGTCCAGTACCCACGATGAACGCAACCTATACTTCTGGAATATATCAGAGGGCTCTGTTCTCAGTACAGTCTGTTCTAGTCAGACACCTGAGAGACAGAAAAATGAAAAGTCAGTACAATGCTTCAACTCAATTTTGTTTCTGTACTGCTTTGTGCAAACACGACCATAGCTGAAGGGAATTAGCAGATCTTTTGTCATTTCAATCATTATGAATTTCAGTTTCCCTTTCACCCACTGAGCAGGGGACTTAGCAGATCTTTTGTATTTTCAATCTTTCTGGATTTCAGTTTCCCTTTCACCCAATCTTTGACATCCAGTGACATTTGAAAAATCCACACGTTGTTCCGCGTCACCTCTTTTGGCCAAATATGTAGAAGTCTGGAGGTCCTGGAGAAGATTCAGCAAGAGATCTTTGATAAGATAGGCCAATGTAACACATCTCTCGACATTACCCCTTGTCATCACGCCATCTGTTGTCAGCAAATCAACCTCATGGCTCAAGGGAATTGGCAGATCTTTTGTACAAGCATATGAACATATCAGCTTGGCAAACATGCTTTTAAGTTTTGAAATTTCCAGGTCTACTTCTAAACATCTTGTCGAGCACCATTTTCATTCACTTTCTTGAAAGGGACTTAAATTTTTTACAACACAAGCTTGAATTTGTAGGTTATTTTGAGTGTCTATTGGGATTTGCTAGAGTGAAGCATGAAGTGCCTTGAAGAGTTTCATTAAATTAAAACATTGAAAGAAATGCTATAGAGTGAATTCACCCTGTCTTTAGAGGCTTTCTATCAATTTTTGACTCACACCCCTCTGACATTGAAAGGTGTGCTATTTTTGGACTAAAGGAATGCTTTTTTAGGACTAAAGCTGACTTAGCAGAGGATGGTTTCGATCCATCGACCTCTGGGTTATGGGCCCAGCACGCTTCCGCTGCGCCACTCTGCTTTCCCAGCACCCCAGATGGGACTCGAACCCACAATCCCTGGCTTAGGAGGCCAGTGCCTTATCCATTAGGCCACTGGGGCTCTTGCTAAAGCTTGCGGATGTCCAGTACCCACGATGAACGCAACCTATACTTCTGGAATATATCAGAGGGCTCTGTTCTCAGTACAGTCTGTTCTAGTCAGACACCTGAGAGACAGAAAAATGAAAAGTCAGTACAATGCTTCAACTCAATTTTGTTTCTGTACTGCTTTGTGCAAACACGACCATAGCTGAAGGGAATTAGCAGATCTTTTGTCATTTCAATCATTATGAATTTCAGTTTCCCTTTCACCCACTGAGCAGGGGACTTAGCAGATCTTTTGTATTTTCAATCTTTCTGGATTTCAGTTTCCCTTTCACCCAATCTTTGATATCCAGTGACATTTGAAAAATCCACACGTTGTTCCGCGTCCATTCTTTTGGCCAAATATGTAGGAGAAGTCTGGAGGTCCTGGAGAAGATTTAGCAAGAGATCTTTGATAAGATAGGCCAGTGTAACACATCTCCCGACATTACCCCTTGTCATCACGCCATCTGTTGTCAGCAAATCAACCTCATGGCTCAAGGGAATTGGCAGATCTTTTGTACAAGCATATGAACATATCAGCTTGGCAAACATGCTTTTAAGTTTTGAAATTTCCAGGTCTACTTCTAAACATCTTGTCGAGCACCATTTTCATTCACTTTCTTGAAAGGGACTTACATTTTTTACAACACAAGCTTGAATTTGTAGGTTATTTTGAGTGTCTATTGGGATTTGCTAGAGTGAAGCATGAAGTGCCTTGAAGAGTTTCATTAAATTAAAACATTGAAAGAAATGCTATAGAGTGAATTCACCCTGTCTTTAGAGGCTTTCTATCAATTTTTGACTCACACCCCTCTGACATTGAAAGGTGTGCTATTTTTGGACTAAAGGAATGCTTTTTTAGGACTAAAGCTGACTTAGCAGAGGATGGTTTCGATCCATCGACCTCTGGGTTATGGGCCCAGCACGCTTCCGCTGCACCACTCTGCTTTCCCAGCACCCCAGATGGGACTCGAACCCACAATCCCTGGCTTAGGAGGCCAGTGCCTTATACATTAGGCCACTGGGGCTCTTGCTAAAGCTTGCGGATGTCCAGTACCCACGATGAACGCAACCTATACTTCTGGAATATATCAGAGGGCTCTGTTCTCAGTACAGTCTGTTCTAGTCAGACACCTGAGAGACAGAAAAATGAAAAGTCAGTACAATGCTTCAACTCAATTTTGTTTCTGTACTGCTTTGTGCAAACACGACCATAGCTGAAGGGAATTAGCAGATCTTTTGTCATTTCAATCATTATGAATTTCAGTTTCCCTTTCACCCACTGAGCAGGGGACTTAGCAGATCTTTTGTATTTTCAATCTTTCTGGATTTCAGTTTCCCTTTCACCCAATCTTTGACATCCAGTGACATTTGAAAAATCCACACGTTGTTCCGCGTCACCTCTTTTGGCCAAATATGTAGAAGTCTGGAGGTCCTGGAGAAGATTCAGCAAGAGATCTTTGATAAGATAGGCCAATGTAACACATCTCTCGACATTACCCCTTGTCATCACACCATCTGTTGTCAGCAAATCAACATCATGGCTCAAGGGAATTGGGAGATCTTTTGTACAAGCATATGAACATATCAGCTTGGCAAACATGCTTTTAAGTTTTGAAATTTCCAGGTCTACTTCTAAACATCTTGTCGAGCACCATTTTCATTCACTTTCTTGAAAGGGACTTAAATTTTTTACAACACAAGCTTGAATTTGTAGGTTATTTTGAGTGTCTATTGGGATTTGCTAGAGTGAAGCATGAAGTGCCTTGAAGAGTTTCATTAAATTAAAACATTGAAAGAAATGCTATAGAGTGAATTCACCCTGTCTTTAGAGGCTTTCTATCAATTTTTGACTCACACCCCTCTGACATTGAAAGGTGTGCTATTTTTGGACTAAAGGAATGCTTTTTTAGGACTAAAGCTGACTTAGCAGAGGATGGTTTCGATCCATCGACCTCTGGGTTATGGGCCCAGCACGCTTCCGCTGCGCCACTCTGCTTTCCCAGCACCCCAGATGGGACTCGAACCCACAATCCCTGGCTTAGGAGGCCAGTGCCTTATCCATTAGGCCACTGGGGCTCTTGCTAAAGCTTGCGGATGTCCAGTACCCACGATGAACGCAACCTATACTTCTGGAATATATCAGAGGGCTCTGTTCTCAGTACAGTCTGTTCTAGTCAGACACCTGAGAGACAGAAAAATGAAAAGTCAGTACAATGCTTCAACTCAATTTTGTTTCTGTACTGCTTTGTGCAAACACGACCATAGCTGAAGGGAATTAGCAGATCTTTTGTCATTTCAATCATTATGAATTTCAGTTTCCCTTTCACCCACTGAGCAGGGGACTTAGCAGATCTTTTGTATTTTCAATCTTTCTGGATTTCAGTTTCCCTTTCACCCAATCTTTGATATCCAGTGACATTTGAAAAATCCACACGTTGTTCCGCGTCCATTCTTTTGGCCAAATATGTAGGAGAAGTCTGGAGGTCCTGGAGAAGATTTAGCAAGAGATCTTTGATAAGATAGGCCAGTGTAACACATCTCCCGACATTACCCCTTGTCATCACGCCATCTGTTGTCAGCAAATCAACCTCATGGCTCAAGGGAATTGGCAGATCTTTTGTACAAGCATATGAACATATCAGCTTGGCAAACATGCTTTTAAGTTTTGAAATTTCCAGGTCTACTTCTAAACATCTTGTCGAGCACCATTTTCATTCACTTTCTTGAAAGGGACTTACATTTTTTACAACACAAGCTTGAATTTGTAGGTCAGGCGTACTCAACTAAATTTGTCCGCGGTCCAATTTTGGCAGATACCTGTGACCTGAGGTCCGGTACGGCGGGGGTGGCGAACGTTGTTGAGCGGGGGGGGGGGGGGTGTTTATACTTTCGCGAGCGTCACTGCAGTGTTCTCCGATATGTGGTAGAAACACCCCTCAAAACAGGGGAATGAACATTTACCTGACCAATTTTAATGTTGCTATGTGCTTCAGGTTTGAAAAGTGCTGGAATTTAGGTTAAAGTACTTTAAAATGCTTGAAATTGTAACTACTTGGTTTCACAACAAATATCTGTTTGACTGAATAGTTCGCGCGCGAAGTTACAAAATTCGAGAGGTGCACGACCTCGCGAACCGACACAGCGATTACGTCATTTTCGCCGCGCGGACCCTCGCAGGCAGGCAGGGGTGGGTGGCGAACGTAACACTCGTGACGGAGTGTTTTTTCAATAGCCCTGAAATAAATGCTCCGGTTTTGTTTTGGTCCGTATCCGGTTAATCAGGAATGAGATTGGGTCCGGACAGGACTGCGTTCGGGTCCGGATCCGGACCGCGGTCCGCCAGTTGAGTACCCCTGTTGTAGGTTATTTTGAGTGTCTATTGGGATTTGCTAGAGTGAAGCATGAAGTGCCTTGAAGAGTTTCATTAAATTAAAACATTGAAAGAAATGCTATAGAGTGAATTCACCCTGTCTTTAGAGGCTTTCTATCAATTTTTGACTCACACCCCTCTGACATTGAAAGGTGTGCTATTTTTGGACTAAAGGAATGCTTTTTTAGGACTAAAGCTGACTTAGCAGAGGATGGTTTCGATCCATCGACCTCTGGGTTATGGGCCCAGCACGCTTCCGCTGCACCACTCTGCTTTCCCAGCACCCCAGATGGGACTCGAACCCACAATCCCTGGCTTAGGAGGCCAGTGCCTTATACATTAGGCCACTGGGGCTCTTGCTAAAGCTTGCGGATGTCCAGTACCCACGATGAACGCAACCTATACTTCTGGAATATATCAGAGGGCTCTGTTCTCAGTACAGTCTGTTCTAGTCAGACACCTGAGAGACAGAAAAATGAAAAGTCAGTACAATGCTTCAACTCAATTTTGTTTCTGTACTGCTTTGTGCAAACACGACCATAGCTGAAGGGAATTAGCAGATCTTTTGTCATTTCAATCATTATGAATTTCAGTTTCCCTTTCACCCACTGAGCAGGGGACTTAGCAGATCTTTTGTATTTTCAATCTTTCTGGATTTCAGTTTCCCTTTCACCCAATCTTTGACATCCAGTGACATTTGAAAAATCCACACGTTGTTCCGCGTCACCTCTTTTGGCCAAATATGTAGAAGTCTGGAGGTCCTGGAGAAGATTCAGCAAGAGATCTTTGATAAGATAGGCCAATGTAACACATCTCTCGACATTACCCCTTGTCATCACACCATCTGTTGTCAGCAAATCAACATCATGGCTCAAGGGAATTGGCAGATCTTTTGTACAAGCATATGAACATATCAGCTTGGCAAACATGCTTTTAAGTTTTGAAATTTCCAGGTCTACTTCTAAACATCTTGTCGAGCACCATTTTCATTCACTTTCTTGAAAGGGACTTAAATTTTTTACAACACAAGCTTGAATTTGTAGGTTATTTTGAGTGTCTATTGGGATTTGCTAGAGTGAAGCATGAAGTGCCTTGAAGAGTTTCATTAAATTAAAACATTGAAAGAAATGCTATAGAGTGAATTCACCCTGTCTTTAGAGGCTTTCTATCAATTTTTGACTCACACCCCTCTGACATTGAAAGGTGTGCTATTTTTGGACTAAAGGAATGCTTTTTTAGGACTAAAGCTGACTTAGCAGAGGATGGTTTCGATCCATCGACCTCTGGGTTATGGGCCCAGCACGCTTCCGCTGCGCCACTCTGCTTTCCCAGCACCCCAGATGGGACTCGAACCCACAATCCCTGGCTTAGGAGGCCAGTGCCTTATCCATTAGGCCACTGGGGCTCTTGCTAAAGCTTGCGGATGTCCAGTACCCACGATGAACGCAACCTATACTTCTGGAATATATCAGAGGGCTCTGTTCTCAGTACAGTCTGTTCTAGTCAGACACCTGAGAGACAGAAAAATGAAAAGTCAGTACAATGCTTCAACTCAATTTTGTTTCTGTACTGCTTTGTGCAAACACGACCATAGCTGAAGGGAATTAGCAGATCTTTTGTCATTTCAATCATTATGAATTTCAGTTTCCCTTTCACCCACTGAGCAGGGGACTTAGCAGATCTTTTGTATTTTCAATCTTTCTGGATTTCAGTTTCCCTTTCACCCAATCTTTGATATCCAGTGACATTTGAAAAATCCACACGTTGTTCCGCGTCCATTCTTTTGGCCAAATATGTAGAAGTCTGGAGGTCCTGGAGAAGATTCAGCAAGAGATCTTTGATAAGATAGGCCAATGTAACACATCTCTCGACATTACCCCTTGTCATCACGCCATCTGTTGTCAGCAAATCAACCTCATGGCTCAAGGGAATTGGCAGATCTTTTGTACAAGCATATGAACATATCAGCTTGGCAAACATGCTTTTAAGTTTTGAAATTTCCAGGTCTACTTCTAAACATCTTGTCGAGCACCATTTTCATTCACTTTCTTGAAAGGGACTTACATTTTTTACAACACAAGCTTGAATTTGTAGGTTATTTTGAGTGTCTATTGGGATTTGCTAGAGTGAAGCATGAAGTGCCTTGAAGAGTTTCATTAAATTAAAACATTGAAAGAAATGCTATAGAGTGAATTCACCCTGTCTTTAGAGGCTTTCTATCAATTTTTGACTCACACCCCTCTGACATTGAAAGGTGTGCTATTTTTGGACTAAAGGAATGCTTTTTTAGGACTAAAGCTGACTTAGCAGAGGATGGTTTCGATCCATCGACCTCTGGGTTATGGGCCCAGCACGCTTCCGCTGCGCCACTCTGCTTTCCCAGCACCTCAGATGGGACTCGAACCCACAATCCCTGGCTTAGGAGGCCAGTGCCTTATCCATTAGGCCACTGGGGCTCTTGCTAAAGCTTGCGGATGTCCAGTACCCACGATGAACGCAACCTATACTTCTGGAATATATCAGAGGGCTCTGTTCTCAGTACAGTCTGTTCTAGTCAGACACCTGAGAGACAGAAAAATGAAAAGTCAGTACAATGCTTCAACTCAATTTTGTTTCTGTACTGCTTTGTGCAAACACGACCATAGCTGAAGGGAATTAGCAGATCTTTTGTCATTTCAATCATTATGAATTTCAGTTTCCCTTTCACCCACTGAGCAGGGGACTTAGCAGATCTTTTGTATTTTCAATCTTTCTGGATTTCAGTTTCCCTTTCACTCAATCTTTGATATCCAGTGACATTTGAAAAATCCACACGTTGTTCCGCGTCCATTCTTTTGGCCAAATATGTAGGAGAAGTCTGGAGGTCCTGGAGAAGATTCAGCAAGAGATCTTTGATAAGATAGGCCAATGTAACACATCTCTCGACATTACCCCTTGTCATCACGCCATCTGTTGTCAGCAAATCAACCTCATGGCTCAAGGGAATTGGCAGATCTTTTGTACAAGCATATGAACATATCAGCTTGGCAAACATGCTTTTAAGTTTTGAAATTTCCAGGTCTACTTCTAAACATCTTGTCGAGCACCATTTTCATTCACTTTCTTGAAAGGGACTTAAATTTTTTACGACACAAGCTTGAATTTGTAGGTTATTTTGAGTGTCTATTGGGATTTGCTAGAGTGAAGCATGAAGTGCCTTGAAGAGTTTCATTAAATTAAAACATTGAAAGAAATGCTATAGAGTGAATTCACCCTGTCTTTAGAGGCTTTCTATCAATTTTTGACTCACACCCCTCTGACATTGAAAGGTGTGCTATTTTTGGACTAAAGGAATGCTTTTTTAGGACTAAAGCTGACTTAGCAGAGGATGGTTTCGATCCATCGACCTCTGGGTTATGGGCCCAGCACGCTTCCGCTGCGCCACTCTGCTTTCCCAGCACCCCAGATGGGACTCGAACCCACAATCCCTGGCTTAGGAGGCCAGTGCCTTATCCATTAGGCCACTGGGGCTCTTGCTAAAGCTTGCGGATGTCCAGTACCCACGATGAACGCAACCTATACTTCTGGAATATATCAGAGGGCTCTGTTCTCAGTACAGTCTGTTCTAGTCAGACACCTGAGAGACAGAAAAATGAAAAGTCAGTACAATGCTTCAACTCAATTTTGTTTCTGTACTGCTTTGTGCAAACACGACCATAGCTGAAGGGAATTAGCAGATCTTTTGTCATTTCAATCATTATGAATTTCAGTTTCCCTTTCACCCACTGAGCAGGGGACTTAGCAGATCTTTTGTATTTTCAATCTTTCTGGATTTCAGTTTCCCTTTCACCCAATCTTTGATATCCAGTGACATTTGAAAAATCCACACGTTGTTCCGCGTCCATTCTTTTGGCCAAATATGTAGAAGTCTGGAGGTCCTGGAGAAGATTCAGCAAGAGATCTTTGATAAGATAGGCCAATGTAACACATCTCTCGACATTACCCCTTGTCATCACGCCATCTGTTGTCAGCAAATCAACCTCATGGCTCAAGGGAATTGGCAGATCTTTTGTACAAGCATATGAACATATCAGCTTGGCAAACATGCTTTTAAGTTTTGAAATTTCCAGGTCTACTTCTAAACATCTTGTCGAGCACCATTTTCATTCACTTTCTTGAAAGGGACTTACATTTTTTACGACACAAGCTTGAATTTGTAGGTTATTTTGAGTGTCTATTGGGATTTGCTAGAGTGAAGCATGAAGTGCCTTGAAGAGTTTCATTAAATTAAAACATTGAAAGAAATGCTATAGAGTGAATTCACCCTGTCTTTAGAGGCTTTCTATCAATTTTTGACTCACACCCCTCTGACATTGAAAGGTGTGCTATTTTTGGACTAAAGGAATGCTTTTTTAGGACTAAAGCTGACTTAGCAGAGGATGGTTTCGATCCATCGACCTCTGGGTTATGGGCCCAGCACGCTTCCGCTGCGCCACTCTGCTTTCCCAGCACCTCAGATGGGACTCGAACCCACAATCCCTGGCTTAGGAGGCCAGTGCCTTATCCATTAGGCCACTGGGGCTCTTGCTAAAGCTTGCGGATGTCCAGTACCCACGATGAACGCAACCTATACTTCTGGAATATATCAGAGGGCTCTGTTCTCAGTACAGTCTGTTCTAGTCAGACACCTGAGAGACAGAAAAATGAAAAGTCAGTACAATGCTTCAACTCAATTTTGTTTCTGTACTGCTTTGTGCAAACACGACCATAGCTGAAGGGAATTAGCAGATCTTTTGTCATTTCAATCATTATGAATTTCAGTTTCCCTTTCACCCACTGAGCAGGGGACTTAGCAGATCTTTTGTATTTTCAATCTTTCTGGATTTCAGTTTCCCTTTCACCCAATCTTTGATATCCAGTGACATTTGAAAAATCCACACGTTGTTCCGCGTCCATTCTTTTGGCCAAATATGTAGGAGAAGTCTGGAGGTCCTGGAGAAGATTCAGCAAGAGATCTTTGATAAGATAGGCCAATGTAACACATCTCTCGACATTACCCCTTGTCATCACGCCATCTGTTGTCAGCAAATCAACCTCATGGCTCAAGGGAATTGGCAGATCTTTTGTACAAGCATATGAACATATCAGCTTGGCAAACATGCTTTTAAGTTTTGAAATTTCCAGGTCTACTTCTAAACATCTTGTCGAGCACCATTTTCATTCACTTTCTTGAAAGGGACTTAAATTTTTTACGACACAAGCTTGAATTTGTAGGTTATTTTGAGTGTCTATTGGGATTTGCTAGAGTGAAGCATGAAGTGCCTTGAAGAGTTTCATTAAATTAAAACATTGAAAGAAATGCTATAGAGTGAATTCACCCTGTCTTTAGAGGCTTTCTATCAATTTTTGACTCACACCCCTCTGACATTGAAAGGTGTGCTATTTTTGGACTAAAGGAATGCTTTTTTAGGACTAAAGCTGACTTAGCAGAGGATGGTTTCGATCCATCGACCTCTGGGTTATGGGCCCAGCACGCTTCCGCTGCGCCACTCTGCTTTCCCAGCACCCCAGATGGGACTCGAACCCACAATCCCTGGCTTAGGAGGCCAGTGCCTTATCCATTAGGCCACTGGGGCTCTTGCTAAAGCTTGCGGATGTCCAGTACCCACGATGAACGCAACCTATACTTCTGGAATATATCAGAGGGCTCTGTTCTCAGTACAGTCTGTTCTAGTCAGACACCTGAGAGACAGAAAAATGAAAAGTCAGTACAATGCTTCAACTCAATTTTGTTTCTGTACTGCTTTGTGCAAACACGACCATAGCTGAAGGGAATTAGCAGATCTTTTGTCATTTCAATCATTATGAATTTCAGTTTCCCTTTCACCCACTGAGCAGGGGACTTAGCAGATCTTTTGTATTTTCAATCTTTCTGGATTTCAGTTTCCCTTTCACCCAATCTTTGACATCCAGTGACATTTGAAAAATCCACACGTTGTTCCGCGTCACCTCTTTTGGCCAAATATGTAGAAGTCTGGAGGTCCTGGAGAAGATTCAGCAAGAGATCTTTGATAAGATAGGCCAATGTAACACATCTCTCGACATTACCCCTTGTCATCACGCCATCTGTTGTCAGCAAATCAACCTCATGGCTCAAGGGAATTGGCAGATCTTTTGTACAAGCATATGAACATATCAGCTTGGCAAACATGCTTTTAAGTTTTGAAATTTCCAGGTCTACTTCTAAACATCTTGTCGAGCACCATTTTCATTCACTTTCTTGAAAGGGACTTACATTTTTTACGACACAAGCTTGAATTTGTAGGTTATTTTGAGTGTCTATTGGGATTTGCTAGAGTGAAGCATGAAGTGCCTTGAAGAGTTTCATTAAATTAAAACATTGAAAGAAATGCTATAGAGTGAATTCACCCTGTCTTTAGAGGCTTTCTATCAATTTTTGACTCACACCCCTCTGACATTGAAAGGTGTGCTATTTTTGGACTAAAGGAATGCTTTTTTAGGACTAAAGCTGACTTAGCAGAGGATGGTTTCAATCCATCGACCTCTGGGTTATGGGCCCAGCACGCTTCCGCTGCGCCACTCTGCTTTCCCAGCACCCCAGATGGGACTCGAACCCACAATCCCTGGCTTAGGAGGCCAGTGCCTTATCCATTAGGCCACTGGGGCTCTTGCTAAAGCTTGCGGATGTCCAGTACCCACGATGAACGCAACCTATACTTCTGGAATATATCAGAGGGCTCTGTTCTCAGTACAGTCTGTTCTAGTCAGACACCTGAGAGACAGAAAAATGAAAAGTCAGTACAATGCTTCAACTCAATTTTGTTTCTGTACTGCTTTGTGCAAACACGACCATAGCTGAAGGGAATTAGCAGATCTTTTGTCATTTCAATCATTATGAATTTCAGTTTCCCTTTCACCCACTGAGCAGGGGACTTAGCAGATCTTTTGTATTTTCAATCTTTCTGGATTTCAGTTTCCCTTTCACCCAATCTTTGACATCCAGTGACATTTGAAAAATCCACACGTTGTTCCGCGTCACCTCTTTTGGCCAAATATGTAGAAGTCTGGAGGTCCTGGAGAAGATTCAGCAAGAGATCTTTGATAAGATAGGCCAATGTAACACATCTCTCGACATTACCCCTTGTCATCACGCCATCTGTTGTCAGCAAATCAACCTCATGGCTCAAGGGAATTGGCAGATCTTTTGTACAAGCATATGAACATATCAGCTTGGCAAACATGCTTTTAAGTTTTGAAATTTCCAGGTCTACTTCTAAACATCTTGTCGAGCACCATTTTCATTCACTTTCTTGAAAGGGACTTACATTTTTTACGACACAAGCTTGAATTTGTAGGTTATTTTGAGTGTCTATTGGGATTTGCTAGAGTGAAGCATGAAGTGCCTTGAAGAGTTTCATTAAATTAAAACATTGAAAGAAATGCTATAGAGTGAATTCACCCTGTCTTTAGAGGCTTTCTATCAATTTTTGACTCACACCCCTCTGACATTGAAAGGTGTGCTATTTTTGGACTAAAGGAATGCTTTTTTAGGACTAAAGCTGACTTAGCAGAGGATGGTTTCGATCCATCGACCTCTGGGTTATGGGCCCAGCACGCTTCCGCTGCGCCACTCTGCTTTCCCAGCACCACAGATGGGACTCGAACCCACAATCCCTGGCTTAGGAGGCCAGTGCCTTATCCATTAGGCCACTGGGGCTCTTGCTAAAGCTTGCGGATGTCCAGTACCCACGATGAACGCAACCTATACTTCTGGAATATATCAGAGGGCTCTGTTCTCAGTACAGTCTGTTCTAGTCAGACACCTGAGAGACAGAAAAATGAAAAGTCAGTACAATGCTTCAACTCAATTTTGTTTCTGTACTGCTTTGTGCAAACACGACCATAGCTGAAGGGAATTAGCAGATCTTTTGTCATTTCAATCATTATGAATTTCAGTTTCCCTTTCACCCACTGAGCAGGGGACTTAGCAGATCTTTTGTATTTTCAATCTTTCTGGATTTCAGTTTCCCTTTCACCCAATCTTTGACATCCAGTGACATTTGAAAAATCCACACGTTGTTCCGCGTCACCTCTTTTGGCCAAATATGTAGAAGTCTGGAGGTCCTGGAGAAGATTCAGCAAGAGATCTTTGATAAGATAGGCCAATGTAACACATCTCTCGACATTACCCCTTGTCATCACGCCATCTGTTGTCAGCAAATCAACCTCATGGCTCAAGGGAATTGGCAGATCTTTTGTACAAGCATATGAACATATCAGCTTGGCAAACATGCTTTTAAGTTTTGAAATTTCCAGGTCTACTTCTAAACATCTTGTCGAGCACCATTTTCATTCACTTTCTTGAAAGGGACTTACATTTTTTACAACACAAGCTTGAATTTGTAGGTTATTTTGAGTGTCTATTGGGATTTGCTAGAGTGAAGCATGAAGTGCCTTGAAGAGTTTCATTAAATTAAAACATTGAAAGAAATGCTATAGAGTGAATTCACCCTGTCTTTAGAGGCTTTCTATCAATTTTTGACTCACACCCCTCTGACATTGAAAGGTGTGCTATTTTTGGACTAAAGGAATGCTTTTTCAGGACTAAAGCTGACTTAGCAGAGGATGGTTTCGATCCATCGACCTCTGGGTTATGGGCCCAGCACGCTTCCGCTGCGCCACTCTGCTTTCCCAGCACCCCAGATGGGACTCGAACCCACAATCCCTGGCTTAGGAGGCCAGTGCCTTATCCATTAGGCCACTGGGGCTCTTGCTAAAGCTTGCGGATGTCCAGTACCCACGATGAACGCAACCTATACTTCTGGAATATATCAGAGGGCTCTGTTCTCAGTACAGTCTGTTCTAGTCAGACACCTGAGAGACAGAAAAATGAAAAGTCAGTACAATGCTTCAACTCAATTTTGTTTCTGTACTGCTTTGTGCAAACACGACCATAGCTGAAGGGAATTAGCAGATCTTTTGTCATTTCAATCATTATGAATTTCAGTTTCCCTTTCACCCACTGAGCAGGGGACTTAGCAGATCTTTTGTATTTTCAATCTTTCTGGATTTCAGTTTCCCTTTCACCCAATCTTTGATATCCAGTGACATTTGAAAAATCCACACGTTGTTCCGCGTCACCTCTTTTGGCCAAATATGTAGAAGTCTGGAGGTCCTGGAGAAGATTCAGCAAGAGATCTTTGATAAGATAGGCCAATGTAACACATCTCTCGACATTACCCCTTGTCATCACGCCATCTGTTGTCAGCAAATCAACCTCATGGCTCAAGGGAATTGGCAGATCTTTTGTACAAGCATATGAACATATCAGCTTGGCAAACATGCTTTTAAGTTTTGAAATTTCCAGGTCTACTTCTAAACATCTTGTCGAGCACCATTTTCATTCACTTTCTTGAAAGGGACTTACATTTTTTACAACACAAGCTTGAATTTGTAGGTTATTTTGAGTGTCTATTGGGATTTGCTAGAGTGAAGCATGAAGTGCCTTGAAGAGTTTCATTAAATTAAAACATTGAAAGAAATGCTATAGAGTGAATTCACCCTGTCTTTAGAGGCTTTCTATCAATTTTTGACTCACACCCCTCTGACATTGAAAGGTGTGCTATTTTTGGACTAAAGGAATGCTTTTTTAGGACTAAAGCTGACTTAGCAGAGGATGGTTTCGATCCATCGACCTCTGGGTTATGGGCCCAGCACGCTTCCGCTGCGCCACTCTGCTTTCCCAGCACCTCAGATGGGACTCGAACCCACAATCCCTGGCTTAGGAGGCCAGTGCCTTATCCATTAGGCCACTGGGGCTCTTGCTAAAGCTTGCGGATGTCCAGTACCCACGATGAACGCAACCTATACTTCTGGAATATATCAAAGGGCTCTGTTCTCAGTACAGTCTGTTCTAGTCAGACACCTGAGAGACAGAAAAATGAAAAGTCAGTACAATGCTTCAACTCAATTTTGTTTCTGTACTGCTTTGTGCAAACACGACCATAGCTGAAGGGAATTAGCAGATCTTTTGTCATTTCAATCATTATGAATTTCAGTTTCCCTTTCACCCACTGAGCAGGGGACTTAGCAGATCTTTTGTATTTTCAATCTTTCTGGATTTCAGTTTCCCTTTCACCCAATCTTTGATATCCAGTGACATTTGAAAAATCCACACGTTGTTCCGCGTCCATTCTTTTGGCCAAATATGTAGGAGAAGTCTGGAGGTCCTGGAGAAGATTCAGCAAGAGATCTTTGATAAGATAGGCCAATGTAACACATCTCTCGACATTACCCCTTGTCATCACGCCATCTGTTGTCAGCAAATCAACCTCATGGCTCAAGGGAATTGGCAGATCTTTTGTACAAGCATATGAACATATCAGCTTGGCAAACATGCTTTTAAGTTTTGAAATTTCCAGGTCTACTTCTAAACATCTTGTCGAGCACCATTTTCATTCACTTTCTTGAAAGGGACTTAAATTTTTTACGACACAAGCTTGAATTTGTAGGTTATTTTGAGTGTCTATTGGGATTTGCTAGAGTGAAGCATGAAGTGCCTTGAAGAGTTTCATTAAATTAAAACATTGAAAGAAATGCTATAGAGTGAATTCACCCTGTCTTTAGAGGCTTTCTATCAATTTTTGACTCACACCCCTCTGACATTGAAAGGTGTGCTATTTTTGGACTAAAGGAATGCTTTTTTAGGACTAAAGCTGACTTAGCAGAGGATGGTTTCGATCCATCGACCTCTGGGTTATGGGCCCAGCACGCTTCCGCTGCGCCACTCTGCTTTCCCAGCACCCCAGATGGGACTCGAACCCACAATCCCTGGCTTAGGAGGCCAGTGCCTTATCCATTAGGCCACTGGGGCTCTTGCTAAAGCTTGCGGATGTCCAGTACCCACGATGAACGCAACCTATACTTCTGGAATATATCAGAGGGCTCTGTTCTCAGTACAGTCTGTTCTAGTCAGACACCTGAGAGACAGAAAAATGAAAAGTCAGTACAATGCTTCAACTCAATTTTGTTTCTGTACTGCTTTGTGCAAACACGACCATAGCTGAAGGGAATTAGCAGATCTTTTGTCATTTCAATCATTATGAATTTCAGTTTCCCTTTCACCCACTGAGCAGGGGACTTAGCAGATCTTTTGTATTTTCAATCTTTCTGGATTTCAGTTTCCCTTTCACCCAATCTTTGACATCCAGTGACATTTGAAAAATCCACACGTTGTTCCGCGTCACCTCTTTTGGCCAAATATGTAGAAGTCTGGAGGTCCTGGAGAAGATTCAGCAAGAGATCTTTGATAAGATAGGCCAATGTAACACATCTCTCGACATTACCCCTTGTCATCACGCCATCTGTTGTCAGCAAATCAACCTCATGGCTCAAGGGAATTGGCAGATCTTTTGTACAAGCATATGAACATATCAGCTTGGCAAACATGCTTTTAAGTTTTGAAATTTCCAGGTCTACTTCTAAACATCTTGTCGAGCACCATTTTCATTCACTTTCTTGAAAGGGACTTACATTTTTTACAACACAAGCTTGAATTTGTAGGTTATTTTGAGTGTCTATTGGGATTTGCTAGAGTGAAGCATGAAGTGCCTTGAAGAGTTTCATTAAATTAAAACATTGAAAGAAATGCTATAGAGTGAATTCACCCTGTCTTTAGAGGCTTTCTATCAATTTTTGACTCACACCCCTCTGACATTGAAAGGTGTGCTATTTTTGGACTAAAGGAATGCTTTTTCAGGACTAAAGCTGACTTAGCAGAGGATGGTTTCGATCCATCGACCTCTGGGTTATGGGCCCAGCACGCTTCCGCTGCGCCACTCTGCTTTCCCAGCACCCCAGATGGGACTCGAACCCACAATCCCTGGCTTAGGAGGCCAGTGCCTTATCCATTAGGCCACTGGGGCTCTTGCTAAAGCTTGCGGATGTCCAGTACCCACGATGAACGCAACCTATACTTCTGGAATATATCAGAGGGCTCTGTTCTCAGTACAGTCTGTTCTAGTCAGACACCTGAGAGACAGAAAAATGAAAAGTCAGTACAATGCTTCAACTCAATTTTGTTTCTGTACTGCTTTGTGCAAACACGACCATAGCTGAAGGGAATTAGCAGATCTTTTGTCATTTCAATCATTATGAATTTCAGTTTCCCTTTCACCCACTGAGCAGGGGACTTAGCAGATCTTTTGTATTTTCAATCTTTCTGGATTTCAGTTTCCCTTTCACCCAATCTTTGATATCCAGTGACATTTGAAAAATCCACACGTTGTTCCGCGTCACCTCTTTTGGCCAAATATGTAGAAGTCTGGAGGTCCTGGAGAAGATTCAGCAAGAGATCTTTGATAAGATAGGCCAATGTAACACATCTCTCGACATTACCCCTTGTCATCACGCCATCTGTTGTCAGCAAATCAACCTCATGGCTCAAGGGAATTGGCAGATCTTTTGTACAAGCATATGAACATATCAGCTTGGCAAACATGCTTTTAAGTTTTGAAATTTCCAGGTCTACTTCTAAACATCTTGTCGAGCACCATTTTCATTCACTTTCTTGAAAGGGACTTACATTTTTTACAACACAAGCTTGAATTTGTAGGTTATTTTGAGTGTCTATTGGGATTTGCTAGAGTGAAGCATGAAGTGCCTTGAAGAGTTTCATTAAATTAAAACATTGAAAGAAATGCTATAGAGTGAATTCACCCTGTCTTTAGAGGCTTTCTATCAATTTTTGACTCACACCCCTCTGACATTGAAAGGTGTGCTATTTTTGGACTAAAGGAATGCTTTTTTAGGACTAAAGCTGACTTAGCAGAGGATGGTTTCGATCCATCGACCTCTGGGTTATGGGCCCAGCACGCTTCCGCTGCGCCACTCTGCTTTCCCAGCACCTCAGATGGGACTCGAACCCACAATCCCTGGCTTAGGAGGCCAGTGCCTTATCCATTAGGCCACTGGGGCTCTTGCTAAAGCTTGCGGATGTCCAGATGAACGCAACCTATACTTCTGGAATATATCAAAGGGCTCTGTTCTCAGTACAGTCTGTTCTAGTCAGACACCTGAGAGACAGAAAAATGAAAAGTCAGTACAATGCTTCAACTCAATTTTGTTTCTGTACTGCTTTGTGCAAACACGACCATAGCTGAAGGGAATTAGCAGATCTTTTGTCATTTCAATCATTATGAATTTCAGTTTCCCTTTCACCCACTGAGCAGGGGACTTAGCAGATCTTTTGTATTTTCAATCTTTCTGGATTTCAGTTTCCCTTTCACCCAATCTTTGATATCCAGTGACATTTGAAAAATCCACACGTTGTTCCGCGTCCATTCTTTTGGCCAAATATGTAGGAGAAGTCTGGAGGTCCTGGAGAAGATTCAGCAAGAGATCTTTGATAAGATAGGCCAATGTAACACATCTCTCGACATTACCCCTTGTCATCACGCCATCTGTTGTCAGCAAATCAACCTCATGGCTCAAGGGAATTGGCAGATCTTTTGTACAAGCATATGAACATATCAGCTTGGCAAACATGCTTTTAAGTTTTGAAATTTCCAGGTCTACTTCTAAACATCTTGTCGAGCACCATTTTCATTCACTTTCTTGAAAGGGACTTAAATTTTTTACGACACAAGCTTGAATTTGTAGGTTATTTTGAGTGTCTATTGGGATTTGCTAGAGTGAAGCATGAAGTGCCTTGAAGAGTTTCATTAAATTAAAACATTGAAAGAAATGCTATAGAGTGAATTCACCCTGTCTTTAGAGGCTTTCTATCAATTTTTGACTCACACCCCTCTGACATTGAAAGGTGTGCTATTTTTGGACTAAAGGAATGCTTTTTTAGGACTAAAGCTGACTTAGCAGAGGATGGTTTCGATCCATCGACCTCTGGGTTATGGGCCCAGCACGCTTCCGCTGCGCCACTCTGCTTTCCCAGCACCCCAGATGGGACTCGAACCCACAATCCCTGGCTTAGGAGGCCAGTGCCTTATCCATTAGGCCACTGGGGCTCTTGCTAAAGCTTGCGGATGTCCAGTACCCACGATGAACGCAACCTATACTTCTGGAATATATCAGAGGGCTCTGTTCTCAGTACAGTCTGTTCTAGTCAGACACCTGAGAGACAGAAAAATGAAAAGTCAGTACAATGCTTCAACTCAATTTTGTTTCTGTACTGCTTTGTGCAAACACGACCATAGCTGAAGGGAATTAGCAGATCTTTTGTCATTTCAATCATTATGAATTTCAGTTTCCCTTTCACCCACTGAGCAGGGGACTTAGCAGATCTTTTGTATTTTCAATCTTTCTGGATTTCAGTTTCCCTTTCACCCAATCTTTGACATCCAGTGACATTTGAAAAATCCACACGTTGTTCCGCGTCACCTCTTTTGGCCAAATATGTAGAAGTCTGGAGGTCCTGGAGAAGATTCAGCAAGAGATCTTTGATAAGATAGGCCAATGTAACACATCTCTCGACATTACCCCTTGTCATCACGCCATCTGTTGTCAGCAAATCAACCTCATGGCTCAAGGGAATTGGCAGATCTTTTGTACAAGCATATGAACATATCAGCTTGGCAAACATGCTTTTAAGTTTTGAAATTTCCAGGTCTACTTCTAAACATCTTGTCGAGCACCATTTTCATTCACTTTCTTGAAAGGGACTTACATTTTTTACAACACAAGCTTGAATTTGTAGGTTATTTTGAGTGTCTATTGGGATTTGCTAGAGTGAAGCATGAAGTGCCTTGAAGAGTTTCATTAAATTAAAACATTGAAAGAAATGCTATAGAGTGAATTCACCCTGTCTTTAGAGGCTTTCTATCAATTTTTGACTCACACCCCTCTGACATTGAAAGGTGTGCTATTTTTGGACTAAAGGAATGCTTTTTCAGGACTAAAGCTGACTTAGCAGAGGATGGTTTCGATCCATCGACCTCTGGGTTATGGGCCCAGCACGCTTCCGCTGCGCCACTCTGCTTTCCCAGCACCCCAGATGGGACTCGAACCCACAATCCCTGGCTTAGGAGGCCAGTGCCTTATCCATTAGGCCACTGGGGCTCTTGCTAAAGCTTGCGGATGTCCAGTACCCACGATGAACGCAACCTATACTTCTGGAATATATCAGAGGGCTCTGTTCTCAGTACAGTCTGTTCTAGTCAGACACCTGAGAGACAGAAAAATGAAAAGTCAGTACAATGCTTCAACTCAATTTTGTTTCTGTACTGCTTTGTGCAAACACGACCATAGCTGAAGGGAATTAGCAGATCTTTTGTCATTTCAATCATTATGAATTTCAGTTTCCCTTTCACCCACTGAGCAGGGGACTTAGCAGATCTTTTGTATTTTCAATCTTTCTGGATTTCAGTTTCCCTTTCACCCAATCTTTGATATCCAGTGACATTTGAAAAATCCACACGTTGTTCCGCGTCACCTCTTTTGGCCAAATATGTAGAAGTCTGGAGGTCCTGGAGAAGATTCAGCAAGAGATCTTTGATAAGATAGGCCAATGTAACACATCTCTCGACATTACCCCTTGTCATCACGCCATCTGTTGTCAGCAAATCAACCTCATGGCTCAAGGGAATTGGCAGATCTTTTGTACAAGCATATGAACATATCAGCTTGGCAAACATGCTTTTAAGTTTTGAAATTTCCAGGTCTACTTCTAAACATCTTGTCGAGCACCATTTTCATTCACTTTCTTGAAAGGGACTTACATTTTTTACAACACAAGCTTGAATTTGTAGGTTATTTTGAGTGTCTATTGGGATTTGCTAGAGTGAAGCATGAAGTGCCTTGAAGAGTTTCATTAAATTAAAACATTGAAAGAAATGCTATAGAGTGAATTCACCCTGTCTTTAGAGGCTTTCTATCAATTTTTGACTCACACCCCTCTGACATTGAAAGGTGTGCTATTTTTGGACTAAAGGAATGCTTTTTTAGGACTAAAGCTGACTTAGCAGAGGATGGTTTCGATCCATCGACCTCTGGGTTATGGGCCCAGCACGCTTCCGCTGCGCCACTCTGCTTTCCCAGCACCTCAGATGGGACTCGAACCCACAATCCCTGGCTTAGGAGGCCAGTGCCTTATCCATTAGGCCACTGGGGCTCTTGCTAAAGCTTGCGGATGTCCAGTACCCACGATGAACGCAACCTATACTTCTGGAATATATCAAAGGGCTCTGTTCTCAGTACAGTCTGTTCTAGTCAGACACCTGAGAGACAGAAAAATGAAAAGTCAGTACAATGCTTCAACTCAATTTTGTTTCTGTACTGCTTTGTGCAAACACGACCATAGCTGAAGGGAATTAGCAGATCTTTTGTCATTTCAATCATTATGAATTTCAGTTTCCCTTTCACCCACTGAGCAGGGGACTTAGCAGATCTTTTGTATTTTCAATCTTTCTGGATTTCAGTTTCCCTTTCACCCAATCTTTGATATCCAGTGACATTTGAAAAATCCACACGTTGTTCCGCGTCCATTCTTTTGGCCAAATATGTAGGAGAAGTCTGGAGGTCCTGGAGAAGATTCAGCAAGAGATCTTTGATAAGATAGGCCAATGTAACACATCTCTCGACATTACCCCTTGTCATCACGCCATCTGTTGTCAGCAAATCAACCTCATGGCTCAAGGGAATTGGCAGATCTTTTGTACAAGCATATGAACATATCAGCTTGGCAAACATGCTTTTAAGTTTTGAAATTTCCAGGTCTACTTCTAAACATCTTGTCGAGCACCATTTTCATTCACTTTCTTGAAAGGGACTTAAATTTTTTACGACACAAGCTTGAATTTGTAGGTTATTTTGAGTGTCTATTGGGATTTGCTAGAGTGAAGCATGAAGTGCCTTGAAGAGTTTCATTAAATTAAAACATTGAAAGAAATGCTATAGAGTGAATTCACCCTGTCTTTAGAGGCTTTCTATCAATTTTTGACTCACACCCCTCTGACATTGAAAGGTGTGCTATTTTTGGACTAAAGGAATGCTTTTTTAGGACTAAAGCTGACTTAGCAGAGGATGGTTTCGATCCATCGACCTCTGGGTTATGGGCCCAGCACGCTTCCGCTGCGCCACTCTGCTTTCCCAGCACCCCAGATGGGACTCGAACCCACAATCCCTGGCTTAGGAGGCCAGTGCCTTATCCATTAGGCCACTGGGGCTCTTGCTAAAGCTTGCGGATGTCCAGTACCCACGATGAACGCAACCTATACTTCTGGAATATATCAGAGGGCTCTGTTCTCAGTACAGTCTGTTCTAGTCAGACACCTGAGAGACAGAAAAATGAAAAGTCAGTACAATGCTTCAACTCAATTTTGTTTCTGTACTGCTTTGTGCAAACACGACCATAGCTGAAGGGAATTAGCAGATCTTTTGTCATTTCAATCATTATGAATTTCAGTTTCCCTTTCACCCACTGAGCAGGGGACTTAGCAGATCTTTTGTATTTTCAATCTTTCTGGATTTCAGTTTCCCTTTCACCCAATCTTTGATATCCAGTGACATTTGAAAAATCCACACGTTGTTCCGCGTCCATTCTTTTGGCCAAATATGTAGGAGAAGTCTGGAGGTCCTGGAGAAGATTTAGCAAGAGATCTTTGATAAGATAGGCCAGTGTAACACATCTCCCGACATTACCCCTTGTCATCACGCCATCTGTTGTCAGCAAATCAACCTCATGGCTCAAGGGAATTGGCAGATCTTTTGTACAAGCATATGAACATATCAGCTTGGCAAACATGCTTTTAAGTTTTGAAATTTCCAGGTCTACTTCTAAACATCTTGTCGAGCACCATTTTCATTCACTTTCTTGAAAGGGACTTACATTTTTTACAACACAAGCTTGAATTTGTAGGTTATTTTGAGTGTCTATTGGGATTTGCTAGAGTGAAGCATGAAGTGCCTTGAAGAGTTTCATTAAATTAAAACATTGAAAGAAATGCTATAGAGTGAATTCACCCTGTCTTTAGAGGCTTTCTATCAATTTTTGACTCACACCCCTCTGACATTGAAAGGTGTGCTATTTTTGGACTAAAGGAATGCTTTTTTAGGACTAAAGCTGACTTAGCAGAGGATGGTTTCGATCCATCGACCTCTGGGTTATGGGCCCAGCACGCTTCCGCTGCACCACTCTGCTTTCCCAGCACCCCAGATGGGACTCGAACCCACAATCCCTGGCTTAGGAGGCCAGTGCCTTATACATTAGGCCACTGGGGCTCTTGCTAAAGCTTGCGGATGTCCAGTACCCACGATGAACGCAACCTATACTTCTGGAATATATCAGAGGGCTCTGTTCTCAGTACAGTCTGTTCTAGTCAGACACCTGAGAGACAGAAAAATGAAAAGTCAGTACAATGCTTCAACTCAATTTTGTTTCTGTACTGCTTTGTGCAAACACGACCATAGCTGAAGGGAATTAGCAGATCTTTTGTCATTTCAATCATTATGAATTTCAGTTTCCCTTTCACCCACTGAGCAGGGGACTTAGCAGATCTTTTGTATTTTCAATCTTTCTGGATTTCAGTTTCCCTTTCACCCAATCTTTGACATCCAGTGACATTTGAAAAATCCACACGTTGTTCCGCGTCACCTCTTTTGGCCAAATATGTAGAAGTCTGGAGGTCCTGGAGAAGATTCAGCAAGAGATCTTTGATAAGATAGGCCAATGTAACACATCTCTCGACATTACCCCTTGTCATCACGCCATCTGTTGTCAGCAAATCAACATCATGGCTCAAGGGAATTGGCAGATCTTTTGTACAAGCATATGAACATATCAGCTTGGCAAACATGCTTTTAAGTTTTGAAATTTCCAGGTCTACTTCTAAACATCTTGTCGAGCACCATTTTCATTCACTTTCTTGAAAGGGACTTAAATTTTTTACAACACAAGCTTGAATTTGTAGGTTATTTTGAGTGTCTATTGGGATTTGCTAGAGTGAAGCATGAAGTGCCTTGAAGAGTTTCATTAAATTAAAACATTGAAAGAAATGCTATAGAGTGAATTCACCCTGTCTTTAGAGGCTTTCTATCAATTTTTGACTCACACCCCTCTGACATTGAAAGGTGTGCTATTTTTGGACTAAAGGAATGCTTTTTTAGGACTAAAGCTGACTTAGCAGAGGATGGTTTCGATCCATCGACCTCTGGGTTATGGGCCCAGCACGCTTCCGCTGCGCCACTCTGCTTTCCCAGCACCCCAGATGGGACTCGAACCCACAATCCCTGGCTTAGGAGGCCAGTGCCTTATCCATTAGGCCACTGGGGCTCTTGCTAAAGCTTGCGGATGTCCAGTACCCACGATGAACGCAACCTATACTTCTGGAATATATCAGAGGGCTCTGTTCTCAGTACAGTCTGTTCTAGTCAGACACCTGAGAGACAGAAAAATGAAAAGTCAGTACAATGCTTCAACTCAATTTTGTTTCTGTACTGCTTTGTGCAAACACGACCATAGCTGAAGGGAATTAGCAGATCTTTTGTCATTTCAATCATTATGAATTTCAGTTTCCCTTTCACCCACTGAGCAGGGGACTTAGCAGATCTTTTGTATTTTCAATCTTTCTGGATTTCAGTTTCCCTTTCACCCAATCTTTGATATCCAGTGACATTTGAAAAATCCACACGTTGTTCCGCGTCCATTCTTTTGGCCAAATATGTAGGAGAAGTCTGGAGGTCCTGGAGAAGATTTAGCAAGAGATCTTTGATAAGATAGGCCAGTGTAACACATCTCCCGACATTACCCCTTGTCATCACGCCATCTGTTGTCAGCAAATCAACCTCATGGCTCAAGGGAATTGGCAGATCTTTTGTACAAGCATATGAACATATCAGCTTGGCAAACATGCTTTTAAGTTTTGAAATTTCCAGGTCTACTTCTAAACATCTTGTCGAGCACCATTTTCATTCACTTTCTTGAAAGGGACTTACATTTTTTACAACACAAGCTTGAATTTGTAGGTTATTTTGAGTGTCTATTGGGATTTGCTAGAGTGAAGCATGAAGTGCCTTGAAGAGTTTCATTAAATTAAAACATTGAAAGAAATGCTATAGAGTGAATTCACCCTGTCTTTAGAGGCTTTCTATCAATTTTTGACTCACACCCCTCTGACATTGAAAGGTGTGCTATTTTTGGACTAAAGGAATGCTTTTTTAGGACTAAAGCTGACTTAGCAGAGGATGGTTTCGATCCATCGACCTCTGGGTTATGGGCCCAGCACGCTTCCGCTGCACCACTCTGCTTTCCCAGCACCCCAGATGGGACTCGAACCCACAATCCCTGGCTTAGGAGGCCAGTGCCTTATACATTAGGCCACTGGGGCTCTTGCTAAAGCTTGCGGATGTCCAGTACCCACGATGAACGCAACCTATACTTCTGGAATATATCAGAGGGCTCTGTTCTCAGTACAGTCTGTTCTAGTCAGACACCTGAGAGACAGAAAAAATGAAAAGTCAGTACAATGCTTCAACTCAATTTTGTTTCTGTACTGCTTTGTGCAAACACGACCATAGCTGAAGGGAATTAGCAGATCTTTTGTCATTTCAATCATTATGAATTTCAGTTTCCCTTTCACCCACTGAGCAGGGGACTTAGCAGATCTTTTGTATTTTCAATCTTTCTGGATTTCAGTTTCCCTTTCACCCAATCTTTGACATCCAGTGACATTTGAAAAATCCACACGTTGTTCCGCGTCACCTCTTTTGGCCAAATATGTAGAAGTCTGGAGGTCCTGGAGAAGATTCAGCAAGAGATCTTTGATAAGATAGGCCAATGTAACACATCTCTCGACATTACCCCTTGTCATCACACCATCTGTTGTCAGCAAATCAACATCATGGCTCAAGGGAATTGGCAGATCTTTTGTACAAGCATATGAACATATCAGCTTGGCAAACATGCTTTTAAGTTTTGAAATTTCCAGGTCTACTTCTAAACATCTTGTCGAGCACCATTTTCATTCACTTTCTTGAAAGGGACTTAAATTTTTTACAACACAAGCTTGAATTTGTAGGTTATTTTGAGTGTCTATTGGGATTTGCTAGAGTGAAGCATGAAGTGCCTTGAAGAGTTTCATTAAATTAAAACATTGAAAGAAATGCTATAGAGTGAATTCACCCTGTCTTTAGAGGCTTTCTATCAATTTTTGACTCACACCCCTCTGACATTGAAAGGTGTGCTATTTTTGGACTAAAGGAATGCTTTTTTAGGACTAAAGCTGACTTAGCAGAGGATGGTTTCGATCCATCGACCTCTGGGTTA
Organism: Brachyhypopomus gauderio; assembly: GCF_052324685.1. Classification (NCBI taxonomy): domain Eukaryota; kingdom Metazoa; phylum Chordata; class Actinopteri; order Gymnotiformes; family Hypopomidae; genus Brachyhypopomus; species Brachyhypopomus gauderio. The sequence continues at coordinate 206,487 of NW_027507015.1, forward strand.
TGGGCCCAGCACGCTTCCGCTGCGCCACTCTGCTTTCCCAGCACCCCAGATGGGACTCGAACCCACAATCCCTGGCTTAGGAGGCCAGTGCCTTATCCATTAGGCCACTGGGGCTCTTGCTAAAGCTTGCGGATGTCCAGTACCCACGATGAACGCAACCTATACTTCTGGAATATATCAGAGGGCTCTGTTCTCAGTACAGTCTGTTCTAGTCAGACACCTGAGAGACAGAAAAATGAAAAGTCAGTACAATGCTTCAACTCAATTTTGTTTCTGTACTGCTTTGTGCAAACACGACCATAGCTGAAGGGAATTAGCAGATCTTTTGTCATTTCAATCATTATGAATTTCAGTTTCCCTTTCACCCACTGAGCAGGGGACTTAGCAGATCTTTTGTATTTTCAATCTTTCTGGATTTCAGTTTCCCTTTCACCCAATCTTTGATATCCAGTGACATTTGAAAAATCCACACGTTGTTCCGCGTCCATTCTTTTGGCCAAATATGTAGGAGAAGTCTGGAGGTCCTGGAGAAGATTTAGCAAGAGATCTTTGATAAGATAGGCCAGTGTAACACATCTCCCGACATTACCCCTTGTCATCACGCCATCTGTTGTCAGCAAATCAACCTCATGGCTCAAGGGAATTGGCAGATCTTTTGTACAAGCATATGAACATATCAGCTTGGCAAACATGCTTTTAAGTTTTGAAATTTCCAGGTCTACTTCTAAACATCTTGTCGAGCACCATTTTCATTCACTTTCTTGAAAGGGACTTAAATTTTTTACAACACAAGCTTGAATTTGTAGGTTATTTTGAGTGTCTATTGGGATTTGCTAGAGTGAAGCATGAAGTGCCTTGAAGAGTTTCATTAAATTAAAACATTGAAAGAAATGCTATAGAGTGAATTCACCCTGTCTTTAGAGGCTTTCTATCAATTTTTGACTCACACCCCTCTGACATTGAAAGGTGTGCTATTTTTGGACTAAAGGAATGCTTTTTTAGGACTAAAGCTGACTTAGCAGAGGATGGTTTCGATCCATCGACCTCTGGGTTATGGGCCCAGCACGCTTCCGCTGCGCCACTCTGCTTTCCCAGCACCCCAGATGGGACTCGAACCCACAATCCCTGGCTTAGGAGGCCAGTGCCTTATACATTAGGCCACTGGGGCTCTTGCTAAAGCTTGCGGATGTCCAGTACCCACGATGAACGCAACCTATACTTCTGGAATATATCAGAGGGCTCTGTTCTCAGTACAGTCTGTTCTAGTCAGACACCTGAGAGACAGAAAAATGAAAAGTCAGTACAATGCTTCAACTCAATTTTGTTTCTGTACTGCTTTGTGCAAACACGACCATAGCTGAAGGGAATTAGCAGATCTTTTGTCATTTCAATCATTATGAATTTCAGTTTCCCTTTCACCCACTGAGCAGGGGACTTAGCAGATCTTTTGTATTTTCAATCTTTCTGGATTTCAGTTTCCCTTTCACCCAATCTTTGACATCCAGTGACATTTGAAAAATCCACACGTTGTTCCGCGTCACCTCTTTTGGCCAAATATGTAGAAGTCTGGAGGTCCTGGAGAAGATTCAGCAAGAGATCTTTGATAAGATAGGCCAATGTAACACATCTCTCGACATTACCCCTTGTCATCACGCCATCGGTTGTCAGCAAATCAACCTCATGGCTCAAGGGAATTAGCAGATCTTTTGTACAAGCATATGAACATATCAACTTGGCAAACATGCTTTTAAGTTTTGAAATTTCCAGGTCTACTTCTAAACATCTTGTCGAGCACCATTTTCATTCACTTTCTTGAAAGGCACTTACATTTTTTACAACACAAGCTTGAATTTGTAGGTTATTTTGAGTGTCTATTGGGATTTGCTAGAGTGAAGCATGAAGTGCCTTGAAGAGTTTAATTAAATTAAAACATTGAAAGAAATGCTATAGAGTGAATTCACCCTGTCTTTAGAGGCTTTCTATCAATTTTTGACTCACACCCCTCTGACATTGAAAGGTGTGCTATTTTTGGACTAAAGGAATGCTTTTTTAGGACTAAAGGTGACTTAGCAGAGGATGGTTTCGATCCATCGACCTCTGGGTTATGGGCCCAGCACGCTTCCGCTGCGCCACTCTGCTTTCCCAGCACCCCAGATGGGACTCGAACCCACAATCCCTGGCTTAGGAGGCCAGTGCCTTATCCATTAGGCCACTGGGGCTCTTGCTAAAGCTTGCGGATGTCCAGTACCCACGATGAACGCAACCTATACTTCTGGAATATATCAGAGGGCTCTGTTCTCAGTACAGTCTGTTCTAGTCAGACACCTGAGAGACAGAAAAATGAAAAGTCAGTACAATGCTTCAACTCAATTTTGTTTCTGTACTGCTTTGTGCAAACACGACCATAGCTGAAGGGAATTAGCAGATCTTTTGTCATTTCAATCATTATGAATTTCAGTTTCCCTTTCACCCACTGAGCAGGGGACTTAGCAGATCTTTTGTATTTTCAATCTTTCTGGATTTCAGTTTCCCTTTCACCCAATCTTTGATATCCAGTGACATTTGAAAAATCCACACGTTGTTCCGCGTCCATTCTTTTGGCCAAATATGTAGAAGTCTGGAGGTCCTGGAGAAGATTCAGCAAGAGATCTTTGATAAGATAGGCCAGTGTAACACATCTCTCGACATTACCCCTTGTCATCACGCCATCTGTTGTCAGCAAATCAACCTCATGGCTCAAGGGAATTAGCAGATCTTTTGTACAAGCATATGAACATATCAACTTGGCAAACATGCTTTTAAGTTTTGAAATTTCCAGGTCTACTTCTAAACATCTTGTCGAGCACCATTTTCATTCACTTTCTTGAAAGGCACTTACATTTTTTACAACACAAGCTTGAATTTGTAGGTTATTTTGAGTGTCTATTGGGATTTGCTAGAGTGAAGCATGAAGTGCCTTGAAGAGTTTCATTAAATTAAAACATTGAAAGAAATGCTATAGAGTGAATTCACCCTGTCTTTAGAGGCTTTCTATCAATTTTTGACTCACACCCCTCTGACATTGAAAGGTGTGCTATTTTTGGACTAAAGGAATGCTTTTTTAGGACTAAAGGTGACTTAGCAGAGGATGGTTTCGATCCATCGACCTCTGGGTTATGGGCCCAGCACGCTTCCGCTGCGCCACTCTGCTTTCCCAGCACCCCAGATGGGACTCGAACCCACAATCCCTGGCTTAGGAGGCCAGTGCCTTATCCATTAGGCCACTGGGGCTCTTGCTAAAGCTTGCGGATGTCCAGTACCCACGATGAACGCAACCTATACTTCTGGAATATATCAGAGGGCTCTGTTCTCAGTACAGTCTGTTCTAGTCAGACACCTGAGAGACAGAAAAATGAAAAGTCAGTACAATGCTTCAACTCAATTTTGTTTCTGTACTGCTTTGTGCAAACACGACCATAGCTGAAGGGAATTAGCAGATCTTTTGTCATTTCAATCATTATAAATTTCAGTTTCCCTTTCACCCACTGAGCAGGGGACTTAGCAGATCTTTTGTATTTTCAATCTTTCTGGATTTCAGTTTCCCTTTCACCCAATCTTTGATATCCAGTGACATTTGAAAAATCCACACGTTGTTCCGCGTCCATTCTTTTGGCCAAATATGTAGAAGTCTGGAGGTCCTGGAGAAGATTCAGCAAGAGATCTTTGATAAGATAGGCCAGTGTAACACATCTCTCGACATTACCCCTTGTCATCACGCCATCTGTTGTCAGCAAATCAACCTCATGGCTCAAGGGAATTAGCAGATCTTTTGTACAAGCATATGAACATATCAACTTGGCAAACATGCTTTTAAGTTTTGAAATTTCCAGGTCTACTTCTAAACATCTTGTCGAGCACCATTTTCATTCACTTTCTTGAAAGGCACTTACATTTTTTACAACACAAGCTTGAATTTGTAGGTTATTTTGAGTGTCTATTGGGATTTGCTAGAGTGAAGCATGAAGTGCCTTGAAGAGTTTCATTAAATTAAAACATTGAAAGAAATGCTATAGAGTGAATTCACCCTGTCTTTAGAGGCTTTCTATCAATTTTTGACTCACACCCCTCTGACATTGAAAGGTGTGCTATTTTTGGACTAAAGGAATGCTTTTTTAGGACTAAAGGTGACTTAGCAGAGGATGGTTTCGATCCATCGACCTCTGGGTTATGGGCCCAGCACGCTTCCGCTGCGCCACTCTGCTTTCCCAGCACCCCAGATGGGACTCGAACCCACAATCCCTGGCTTAGGAGGCCAGTGCCTTATCCATTAGGCCACTGGGGCTCTTGCTAAAGCTTGCGGATGTCCAGTACCCACGATGAACGCAACCTATACTTCTGGAATATATCAGAGGGCTCTGTTCTCAGTACAGTCTGTTCTAGTCAGACACCTGAGAGACAGAAAAATGAAAAGTCAGTACAATGCTTCAACTCAATTTTGTTTCTGTACTGCTTTGTGCAAACACGACCATAGCTGAAGGGAATTAGCAGATCTTTTGTCATTTCAATCATTATAAATTTCAGTTTCCCTTTCACCCACTGAGCAGGGGACTTAGCAGATCTTTTGTATTTTCAATCTTTCTGGATTTCAGTTTCCCTTTCACCCAATCTTTGATATCCAGTGACATTTGAAAAATCCACACGTTGTTCCGCGTCCATTCTTTTGGCCAAATGTGTAGAAGTCTGGAGGTCCTGGAGAAGATTCAGCAAGAGATCTTTGATAAGATAGGCCAGTGTAACACATCTCTCGACATTACCCCTTGTCATCACGCCATCTGTTGTCAGCAAATCAACCTCATGGCTCAAGGGAATTAGCAGATCTTTTGTACAAGCATATGAACATATCAACTTGGCAAACATGCTTTTAAGTTTTGAAATTTCCAGGTCTACTTCTAAACATCTTGTCGAGCACCATTTTCATTCACTTTCTTGAAAGGCACTTACATTTTTTACAACACAAGCTTGAATTTGTAGGTTATTTTGAGTGTCTATTGGGATTTGCTAGAGTGAAGCATGAAGTGCCTTGAAGAGTTTCATTAAATTAAAACATTGAAAGAAATGCTATAGAGTGAATTCACCCTGTCTTTAGAGGCTTTCTATCAATTTTTGACTCACACCCCTCTGACATTGAAAGGTGTGCTATTTTTGGACTAAAGGAATGCTTTTTTAGGACTAAAGGTGACTTAGCAGAGGATGGTTTCGATCCATCGACCTCTGGGTTATGGGCCCAGCACGCTTCCGCTGCGCCACTCTGCTTTCCCAGCACCCCAGATGGGACTCGAACCCACAATCCCTGGCTTAGGAGGCCAGTGCCTTATCCATTAGGCCACTGGGGCTCTTGCTAAAGCTTGCGGATGTCCAGTACCCACGATGAACGCAACCTATACTTCTGGAATATATCAGAGGGCTCTGTTCTCAGTACAGTCTGTTCTAGTCAGACACCTGAGAGACAGAAAAATGAAAAGTCAGTACAATGCTTCAACTCAATTTTGTTTCTGTACTTCTTTGTGCAAACACGACCATAGCTGAAGGGAATTAGCAGATCTTTTGTCATTTCAATCATTATAAATTTCAGTTTCCCTTTCACCCACTGAGCAGGGGACTTAGCAGATCTTTTGTATTTTCAATCTTTCTGGATTTCAGTTTCCCTTTCACCCAATCTTTGATATCCAGTGACATTTGAAAAATCCACACGTTGTTCCGCGTCCATTCTTTTGGCCAAATATGTAGAAGTCTGGAGGTCCTGGAGAAGATTCAGCAAGAGATCTTTGATAAGATAGGCCAGTGTAACACATCTCTCGACATTACCCCTTGTCATCACGCCATCTGTTGTCAGCAAATCAACCTCATGGCTCAAGGGAATTAGCAGATCTTTTGTACAAGCATATGAACATATCAACTTGGCAAACATGCTTTTAAGTTTTGAAATTTCCAGGTCTACTTCTAAACATCTTGTCGAGCACCATTTTCATTCACTTTCTTGAAAGGCACTTACATTTTTTACAACACAAGCTTGAATTTGTAGGTTATTTTGAGTGTCTATTGGGATTTGCTAGAGTGAAGCATGAAGTGCCTTGAAGAGTTTCATTAAATTAAAACATTGAAAGAAATGCTATAGAGTGAATTCACCCTGTCTTTAGAGGCTTTCTATCAATTTTTGACTCACACCCCTCTGACATTGAAAGGTGTGCTATTTTTGGACTAAAGGAATGCTTTTTTAGGACTAAAGGTGACTTAGCAGAGGATGGTTTCGATCCATCGACCTCTGGGTTATGGGCCCAGCACGCTTCCGCTGCGCCACTCTGCTTTCCCAGCACCCCAGATGGGACTCGAACCCACAATCCCTGGCTTAGGAGGCCAGTGCCTTATCCATTAGGCCACTGGGGCTCTTGCTAAAGCTTGCGGATGTCCAGTACCCACGATGAACGCAACCTATACTTCTGGAATATATCAGAGGGCTCTGTTCTCAGTACAGTCTGTTCTAGTCAGACACCTGAGAGACAGAAAAATGAAAAGTCAGTACAATGCTTCAACTCAATTTTGTTTCTGTACTTCTTTGTGCAAACACGACCATAGCTGAAGGGAATTAGCAGATCTTTTGTCATTTCAATCATTATAAATTTCAGTTTCCCTTTCACCCACTGAGCAGGGGACTTAGCAGATCTTTTGTATTTTCAATCTTTCTGGATTTCAGTTTCCCTTTCACCCAATCTTTGATATCCAGTGACATTTGAAAAATCCACACGTTGTTCCGCGTCACCTCTTTTGGCCAAATATGTAGAAGTCTGGAGGTCCTGGAGAAGATTCAGCAAGAGATCTTTGATAAGATAGGCCAATGTAACACATCTCTCGACATTACCCCTTGTCATCACACCATCTGTTGTCAGCAAATCAACATCATGGCTCAAGGGAATTGGCAGATCTTTTGTACAAGCATATGAACATATCAGCTTGGCAAACATGCTTTTAAGTTTTGAAATTTCCAGGTCTACTTCTAAACATCTTGTCGAGCACCATTTTCATTCACTTTCTTGAAAGGGACTTAAATTTTTTACAACACAAGCTTGAATTTGTAGGTTATTTTGAGTGTCTATTGGGATTTGCTAGAGTGAAGCATGAAGTGCCTTGAAGAGTTTCATTAAATTAAAACATTGAAAGAAATGCTATAGAGTGAATTCACCCTGTCTTTAGAGGCTTTCTATCAATTTTTGACTCACACCCCTCTGACATTGAAAGGTGTGCTATTTTTGGACTAAAGGAATGCTTTTTTAGGACTAAAGCTGACTTAGCAGAGGATGGTTTCGATCCATCGACCTCTGGGTTATGGGCCCAGCACGCTTCCGCTGCGCCACTCTGCTTTCCCAGCACCCCAGATGGGACTCGAACCCACAATCCCTGGCTTAGGAGGCCAGTGCCTTATACATTAGGCCACTGGGGCTCTTGCTAAAGCTTGCGGATGTCCAGTACCCACGATGAACGCAACCTATACTTCTGGAATATATCAGAGGGCTCTGTTCTCAGTACAGTCTGTTCTAGTCAGACACCTGAGAGACAGAAAAATGAAAAGTCAGTACAATGCTTCAACTCAATTTTGTTTCTGTACTGCTTTGTGCAAACACGACCATAGCTGAAGGGAATTAGCAGATCTTTTGTCATTTCAATCATTATGAATTTCAGTTTCCCTTTCACCTACTGAGCAGGGGACTTAGCAGATCTTTTGTATTTTCAATCTTTCTGGATTTCAGTTTCCCTTTCACCCAATCTTTGACATCCAGTGACATTTGAAAAATCCACACGTTGTTCCGCATCACCTCTTTTGGCCAAATATGTAGAAGTCTGGAGGTCCTGGAGAAGATTCAGCAAGAGATCTTTGATAAGATAGGCCAATGTAACACATCTCTCGACATTACCCCTTGTCATCACGCCATCTGTTGTCAGCAAATCAACCTCATGGCTCAAGGGAATTGGCAGATCTTTTGTACAAGCATATGAACATATCAGCTTGGCAAACATGCTTTTAAGTTTTGAAATTTCCAGGTCTACTTCTAAACATCTTGTCGAGCACCATTTTCATTCACTTTCTTGAAAGGGACTTAAATTTTTTACAACACAAGCTTGAATTTGTAGGTTATTTTGAGTGTCTATTGGGATTTGCTAGAGTGAAGCATGAAGTGCCTTGAAGAGTTTCATTAAATTAAAACATTGAAAGAAATGCTATAGAGTGAATTCACCCTGTCTTTAGAGGCTTTCTATCAATTTTTGACTCACACCCCTCTGACATTGAAAGGTGTGCTATTTTTGGACTAAAGGAATGCTTTTTTAGGACTAAAGCTGACTTAGCAGAGGATGGTTTCGATCCATCGACCTCTGGGTTATGGGCCCAGCACGCTTCCGCTGCGCCACTCTGCTTTCCCAGCACCCCAGATGGGACTCGAACCCACAATCCCTGGCTTAGGAGGCCAGTGCCTTATACATTAGGCCACTGGGGCTCTTGCTAAAGCTTGCGGATGTCCAGTACCCACGATGAACGCAACCTATACTTCTGGAATATATCAGAGGGCTCTGTTCTCAGTACAGTCTGTTCTAGTCAGACACCTGAGAGACAGAAAAATGAAAAGTCAGTACAATGCTTCAACTCAATTTTGTTTCTGTACTGCTTTGTGCAAACACGACCATAGCTGAAGGGAATTAGCAGATCTTTTGTCATTTCAATCATTATGAATTTCAGTTTCCCTTTCACCTACTGAGCAGGGGACTTAGCAGATCTTTTGTATTTTCAATCTTTCTGGATTTCAGTTTCCCTTTCACCCAATCTTTGACATCCAGTGACATTTGAAAAATCCACACGTTGTTCCGCATCACCTCTTTTGGCCAAATATGTAGAAGTCTGGAGGTCCTGGAGAAGATTCAGCAAGAGATCTTTGATAAGATAGGCCAATGTAACACATCTCTCGACATTACCCCTTGTCATCACGCCATCTGTTGTCAGCAAATCAACCTCATGGCTCAAGGGAATTGGCAGATCTTTTGTACAAGCATATGAACATATCAGCTTGGCAAACATGCTTTTAAGTTTTGAAATTTCCAGGTCTACTTCTAAACATCTTGTCGAGCACCATTTTCATTCACTTTCTTGAAAGGGACTTAAATTTTTTACAACACAAGCTTGAATTTGTAGGTTATTTTGAGTGTCTATTGGGATTTGCTAGAGTGAAGCATGAAGTGCCTTGAAGAGTTTCATTAAATTAAAACATTGAAAGAAATGCTATAGAGTGAATTCACCCTGTCTTTAGAGGCTTTCTATCAATTTTTGACTCACACCCCTCTGACATTGAAAGGTGTGCTATTTTTGGACTAAAGGAATGCTTTTTTAGGACTAAAGCTGACTTAGCAGAGGATGGTTTCGATCCATCGACCTCTGGGTTATGGGCCCAGCACGCTTCCGCTGCGCCACTCTGCTTTCCCAGCACCCCAGATGGGACTCGAACCCACAATCCCTGGCTTAGGAGGCCAGTGCCTTATCCATTAGGCCACTGGGGCTCTTGCTAAAGCTTGCGGATGTCCAGTACCCACGATGAACGCAACCTATACTTCTGGAATATATCAGAGGGCTCTGTTCTCAGTACAGTCTGTTCTAGTCAGACACCTGAGAGACAGAAAAATGAAAAGTCAGTACAATGCTTCAACTCAATTTTGTTTCTGTACTGCTTTGTGCAAACACGACCATAGCTGAAGGGAATTAGCAGATCTTTTGTCATTTCAATCATTATGAATTTCAGTTTCCCTTTCACCTACTGAGCAGGGGACTTAGCAGATCTTTTGTATTTTCAATCTTTCTGGATTTCAGTTTCCCTTTCACCCAATCTTTGACATCCAGTGACATTTGAAAAATCCACACGTTGTTCCGCATCACCTCTTTTGGCCAAATATGTAGAAGTCTGGAGGTCCTGGAGAAGATTCAGCAAGAGATCTTTGATAAGATAGGCCAATGTAACACATCTCTCGACATTACCCCTTGTCATCACGCCATCTGTTGTCAGCAAATCAACCTCATGGCTCAAGGGAATTGGCAGATCTTTTGTACAAGCATATGAACATATCAGCTTGGCAAACATGCTTTTAAGTTTTGAAATTTCCAGGTCTACTTCTAAACATCTTGTCGAGCACCATTTTCATTCACTTTCTTGAAAGGGACTTAAATTTTTTACAACACAAGCTTGAATTTGTAGGTTATTTTGAGTGTCTATTGGGATTTGCTAGAGTGAAGCATGAAGTGCCTTGAAGAGTTTCATTAAATTAAAACATTGAAAGAAATGCTATAGAGTGAATTCACCCTGTCTTTAGAGGCTTTCTATCAATTTTTGACTCACACCCCTCTGACATTGAAAGGTGTGCTATTTTTGGACTAAAGGAATGCTTTTTTAGGACTAAAGCTGACTTAGCAGAGGATGGTTTCGATCCATCGACCTCTGGGTTATGGGCCCAGCACGCTTCCGCTGCGCCACTCTGCTTTCCCAGCACCCCAGATGGGACTCGAACCCACAATCCCTGGCTTAGGAGGCCAGTGCCTTATACATTAGGCCACTGGGGCTCTTGCTAAAGCTTGCGGATGTCCAGTACCCACGATGAACGCAACCTATACTTCTGGAATATATCAGAGGGCTCTGTTCTCAGTACAGTCTGTTCTAGTCAGACACCTGAGAGACAGAAAAATGAAAAGTCAGTACAATGCTTCAACTCAATTTTGTTTCTGTACTGCTTTGTGCAAACACGACCATAGCTGAAGGGAATTAGCAGATCTTTTGTCATTTCAATCATTATGAATTTCAGTTTCCCTTTCACCTACTGAGCAGGGGACTTAGCAGATCTTTTGTATTTTCAATCTTTCTGGATTTCAGTTTCCCTTTCACCCAATCTTTGACATCCAGTGACATTTGAAAAATCCACACGTTGTTCCGCATCACCTCTTTTGGCCAAATATGTAGAAGTCTGGAGGTCCTGGAGAAGATTCAGCAAGAGATCTTTGATAAGATAGGCCAATGTAACACATCTCTCGACATTACCCCTTGTCATCACGCCATCTGTTGTCAGCAAATCAACCTCATGGCTCAAGGGAATTGGCAGATCTTTTGTACAAGCATATGAACATATCAGCTTGGCAAACATGCTTTTAAGTTTTGAAATTTCCAGGTCTACTTCTAAACATCTTGTCGAGCACCATTTTCATTCACTTTCTTGAAAGGGACTTAAATTTTTTACAACACAAGCTTGAATTTGTAGGTTATTTTGAGTGTCTATTGGGATTTGCTAGAGTGAAGCATGAAGTGCCTTGAAGAGTTTCATTAAATTAAAACATTGAAAGAAATGCTATAGAGTGAATTCACCCTGTCTTTAGAGGCTTTCTATCAATTTTTGACTCACACCCCTCTGACATTGAAAGGTGTGCTATTTTTGGACTAAAGGAATGCTTTTTTAGGACTAAAGCTGACTTAGCAGAGGATGGTTTCGATCCATCGACCTCTGGGTTATGGGCCCAGCACGCTTCCGCTGCGCCACTCTGCTTTCCCAGCACCCCAGATGGGACTCGAACCCACAATCCCTGGCTTAGGAGGCCAGTGCCTTATCCATTAGGCCACTGGGGCTCTTGCTAAAGCTTGCGGATGTCCAGTACCCACGATGAACGCAACCTATACTTCTGGAATATATCAGAGGGCTCTGTTCTCAGTACAGTCTGTTTTAATCAGACACCTGAGAGACAGAAAAATGAAAAGTCAGTACAATGCTTCAACTCAATTTTGTTTCTGTACTGCTTTGTGCAAACACGACCATAGCTGAAGGGAATTAGCAGATCTTTTGTCATTTCAATCATTATGAATTTCAGTTTCCCTTTCACCCACTGAGCAGGGGACTTAGCAGATCTTTTGTATTTTCAATCTTTCTGGATTTCAGTTTCCCTTTCACCCAATCTTTGACATCCAGTGACATTTGAAAAATCCACACGTTGTTCCGCGTCACCTCTTTTGGCCAAATATGTAGAAGTCTGGAGGTCCTGGAGAAGATTCAGCAAGAGATCTTTGATAAGATAGGCCAATGTAACACATCTCTCGACATTACCCCTTGTCATCACGCCATCTGTTGTCAGCAAATCAACATCATGGCTCAAGGGAATTGGCAGATCTTTTGTACAAGCATATGAACATATCAGCTTGGCAAACATGCTTTTAAGTTTTGAAATTTCCAGGTCTACTTCTAAACATCTTGTCGAGCACCATTTTCATTCACTTTCTTGAAAGGGACTTAAATTTTTTACAACACAAGCTTGAATTTGTAGGTTATTTTGAGTGTCTATTGGGATTTGCTAGAGTGAAGCATGAAGTGCCTTGAAGAGTTTCATTAAATTAAAACATTGAAAGAAATGCTATAGAGTGAACTAGATAGGCAAAGTTTGTGAACAAACTTTATGTTGGCTTGCAAAGCAGCTGAAACGTTGTTTTGAATGTTGTTGACCTCCTAATGTTAAAGGTTGTTTTAATGTTGATATCCTGCTAAATGATGTTGAAGGCTGTTTAAATGTTGACAACCTGCTAAATGATGTTAAAGGTTGTTTCAATGTTATCACTGTTAAATGATATTCAGTGTAGTGCTAGGGATCAGCTTTTGGGTAATTTCACCAAGTCTGATCACCAAGTCTTGAAAATTAAGAGATTGATGAAATCAGTGCATTCCTATAGGAGGATGGAGGGATGAATGAAATGATAGAAGGGGAGGACAAATGACATCAATATGATATTCAGTGCAGTTCTAGGCATCAGCTCCTGAGTCATTTTATCAAGTTTGATCACTATATCTTGAAAATTAAGGAATTGATTAAATCATTGCATTTCTATGAGATGGAGGGATAAATGAAATGATAGAAGGGGAGGATCGACAAATGCCATCAATATGATATTCAGGGCAGTGCAAGGCATCAGCTCCTGATTCATTTCACCAGGTTCAATCACGATATCTTGAAAATTAAGGGAGTTATGAAATCAATGGGTCCATATGGGAGGATGGAGGGATGAATGAAATGATAGAATGGGAGGATAGACAAATGGCATCAATATGATATTCAGTATAGTGTTAGGGATCAGCTCCTGAGTCAATTTACAAAGTTTGATCACTATATCTTGAAAATTAAGGGATTGATTAAATCAATGCATTTCTATGAGATGGGGGGATGAATGAAATGATAGAACGGGAGGATAGACAAATGGCATCAATATGATATTCAGTGCAGTGCAAGGCATCAGCTCCTGAGTCATTTTACAAAGTTTGATCACTATATCTTGAAAATTAAGGGAGTTATGAAATCAATGCATTACTATAGGAAGATGGAGGGATAAATGAAATGATAGAAGGGGAGCATAGATAAATGACATCAATATGATATTCAGTGTAGTGTTAGGGATCAGCTTCTGAGTCATTTTACCAAGTTTGATAACTATATCTTGAAAATTAAGGGATTGATTAAGTCAATGCATTCTTATGGGAGGATGGAAGGATGAATGAAATGATAGAAGGGGAGGATAGACAAATGGCATCAATATGATATTCAGTGCAGTGCTAGGGATCAGCTATTGAGTCAGTTCACCAAGTCTGATCATTAAGTCTTGAAAATTAACGGAGTTATGAAATCAATGGGTCCATATGGGAGGATGGAGGGAGGAATGAAATGATAGAACGGGAGGATAGACAAATGGCATCAATATGTTATTCAGTGTAGTGTTAGGGATCAGCTCCTAAGTCATTTTACCAAGTTTGATCAATATATCTTGCAAATTAAGGGATTGATGAAATCAATGCATTCCTATGGGAAGATGGAGGGATGAATGAAATGATTGAAGGGGAGGATAGACAAATGGCATCAATATGATACTCAGTGCAGTGCTAGGCATCAGCTCCTGAGTCATTTTACCAAGTTTGATTACTATATCTTGAAAATTAAGAGATTGATGAAATCAATGCATTCCTATGGGAGGATGGAGGGATGAATGAAATGATAGAAGGGGAGGATAGACAAATGGCATCAATATGATAATCAGTGTAGCACTAGGCATTAGCTCCTGATTCATTTCACCAGGTTCGATCACGATATCTTGAAAATTAAGGGAGTTATGAAATCAATGGGTCCATATGGGAGGATGGAGGGATGAATGAAATGATAGAATGGGAGGATAGACAAATGGCATCAATATGATATTTAGTATAGTGTTAGGGATCAGCTCCTGAGTCAATTTACAAAGTTTGATCACTATATCTTGAAAATTAAGGGATTGATTAAATCAATGCATTTCTATGAGATGGGGGGATGAATGAAATGATAGAACGGGAGGATAGACAAATGGCATCAATATGATATTCAGTGCAGTGCAAGGCATCAGCTCCTGAGTCATTTTACAAAGTTTGATCACTATATCTTGAAAATTAAGGGAGTTATGAAATCAATGCATTACTATAGGAAGATGGAGGGATAAATGAAATGATAGAAGGGGAGCATAGATAAATGACATCAATATGATATTCAGTGTAGTGTTAGGGATCAGCTTCTGAGTCATTTTACCAAGTTTGATAACTATATCTTGAAAATTAAGGGATTGATTAAGTCAATGCATTCTTATGGGAGGATGGAAGGATGAATGAAATGATAGAAGGGGAGGATAGACAAATGGCATCAATATGATATTCAGTGCAGTGCTAGGGATCAGCTATTGAGTCAGTTCACCAAGTCTGATCATTAAGTCTTGAAAATTAACGGAGTTATGAAATCAATGGGTCCATATGGGAGGATGGAGGGAGGAATGAAATGATAGAACGGGAGGATAGACAAATGGCATCAATATGTTATTCAGTGTAGTGTTAGGGATCAGCTCCTAAGTCATTTTACCAAGTTTGATCAATATATCTTGCAAATTAAGGGATTGATGAAATCAATGCATTCCTATGGGAAGATGGAGGGATGAATGAAATGATTGAAGGGGAGGATAGACAAATGGCATCAATATGATACTCAGTGCAGTGCTAGGCATCAGCTCCTGAGTCATTTTACCAAGTTTGATTACTATATCTTGAAAATTAAGAGATTGATGAAATCAATGCATTCCTATGGGAGGATGGAGGGATGAATGAAATGATAGAAGGGGAGGATAGACAAATGGCATCAATATGATAATCAGTGTAGCACTAGGCATTAGCTACTAAATTGACTGGTGTGGTTGATGCTGATGTATTTGGCTAAAGGGGTAGTTGCAGTTGAGGGGTAGTTTAGCTGTTAGGGCAATTACTATTGAGGGGTAATTGGCTGTGGGGTAGTTGACATTGAGGGGTTATTGACCTGTTGGGGTTATTGTTGTTGATAGCTTTAAAGATTTCTGTGTAGTTCCTGTTAAAAGCTTGTTTAGATGTTGTATTTGTTGTTGAGGGGCAATTACCTGTGATGGGGCAATTACTGTTGAGGGGCTATTGCCATTGGGGTAGTTAATGCAGATGTATTTGTTATTGTTGAAGACTAATAGTTTAATGGTGTTGTTGTGGTTAATAGGTAATATAGCTGTTTGGGGCAATTACTGCTGAGGGGTAATTGGCTGTGGGGTAGTTGATATTGAGGGGTTATTGACCTGTTGGGGTTATTGTTGTTGATGGGTATTAAGATTACTGTGTAGTTCCTGTTAAAAGCTTGTTTAGATGTGGAATGTTTTGTTGAGGGGGTATTTACCTGTGGTGGGGCAATTACTGTTGAGGGGCAATTAGTTGTGGGGTAGTAAAATTGCCATTGGGGTAGTTAATGCAGATGTATTTGATATTGTTGAAGGCTATTAGTTTAATAGGGTTGTTAATGTTAAGAGGTGATTTAGCTGTTTGGGGCAATTACTGCTGAGGGGTAATTGGCTGTGGGGTAGTTGATATTGAGGGGTTATTGACCTGTTGGGGTTATTGTTGTTGATGGCTATTAAGATTATTGTGTAGTTCCTGGTAAAAGCTTGTTTAGATGTGATTTTTTTTGTTGAGGGGGTACTTACCTGTGGTGGGGCAATTACTGTTGAGGGGTAATTGGTTGTGGGTTAGTTAAAATTGGGTTGTTGTTCAGTTATACAGTTAATACTGCTGCAGGGACTGAGGGAGAGAAGAGGTTCCGTGCGTGTGTGCTCCATCTGCTCTATCTGCCCCTCTGATCCATCTGCCCTTCTGCCCCATCTGCTTTATCTGCCCCATCTGCTCCATCTGCCCCGCTGCTCTACCTGCCCTGCTGCTCTACCTGCCCCATCTGCCCCTCTGCTCCATCTTCCCCATCTGTTCCTCTGCTCCATCTGTGTGTGTGTGTGTGTGATGTATATGTGTGTGTCTGTGTGGAGTGGGTATGAGAGAGATGCATGTGTGCGTGCGTGTGTGGGGGGAGGGGAAGACACATTCAACATAACTGACACCACTCTGAGTGGAGGAGCCTTGTTTAATGTGATTTGCACCCTCCAAACAAACGGTCGTAGTTCGGGCTCTGTTTAACTTATCGCCGAAGATATTGTTTGAGAGAGGACCCCTGGCTGATCATTTTGGTGTAATTTGTGTGTTGTTTGACCCAATATTGTCTGATTTATGACAAGTTAAACACAGAGGCAAATTGTGAAAAATCCCTTAACTGAAACACGGTCTCTTCCACTCTAGAAGCCTCGTTTAATGTGATTTGCACCCTCCGAACAAACGGTCGTACTTCGGGCTCTATTTAACGTATCGCTTAACCGAAGATATTGTATGAGAGAGGACCCCTGGCTGATCATTTTGGTGTAATTTATGTGTTGTTTGACCCAATATTGTCTGATTTATGACAAGTTAAACACAGAGGCAAATTGTGAAAAAGACAGTTCTGATTTTGAGAAATTAACATGGGAGTTAATGGGGCAGTTTTCTGTGTCTAGTGCCAAACAAATGCTCATAACTCTAAAAGTAATTGATAAAATGATTAGATATTTTGGCGTGCCAGAAAGGACAAATTTCTCTCTCATTTAAAATTTAAATGGAGCTTCTAGATGAAAGTGGAAGGAATTTACAGCTGTTTATCCAGGAGATTTTTCATGACAGCACACTAACTGGGGACATTTCTGAACATTCCGCCATTCATTCTCTATGGGAAAAAGTCAACTTTGAGGACTTGTCCTGAGGACACCGTATGTCCGACATGTCCCAAAAGCACAAGCACACTTCTTCCATATGAGATCTGTGAACCTGCCAATTTTCAAGGTTCTAGCTCAAAAACTGCGACCTGTGAAAGTTACCGAAAACTCGAATAGAATAATAATAAGAAGAAGAATAAGAAGAATAGAGAGAACAGTATGTTGGCTGCTTCGCAAGCCAACATAATCACCCTGTCTTTAGAGGCTTTCTATCAATTTTTGACTCACACCCCTCTGACATTGAAAGGTGTGCTATTTTTGGACTAAAGGAATGCTTTTTTAGGACTAAAGCTGACTTAGCAGAGGATGGTTTCGATCCATCGACCTCTGGGTTATGGGCCCAGCACGCTTCCGCTGCGCCACTCTGCTTTCCCAGCACCCCAGATGGGACTCGAACCCACAATCCCTGGCTTAGGAGGCCAGTGCCTTATACATTAGGCCACTGGGGCTCTTGCTAAAGCTTGCGGATGTCCAGTACCCACGATGAACGCAACCTATACTTCTGGAATATATCAGAGGGCTCTGTTCTCAGTACAGTCTGTTCTAGTCAGACACCTGAGAGACAGAAAAATGAAAAGTCAGTACAATGCTTCAACTCAATTTTGTTTCTGTACTGCTTTGTGCAAACACGACCATAGCTGAAGGGAATTAGCAGATCTTTTGTCATTTCAATCATTATGAATTTCAGTTTCCCTTTCACCTACTGAGCAGGGGACTTAGCAGATCTTTTGTATTTTCAATCTTTCTGGATTTCAGTTTCCCTTTCACCCAATCTTTGACATCCAGTGACATTTGAAAAATCCACACGTTGTTCCGCATCACCTCTTTTGGCCAAATATGTAGAAGTCTGGAGGTCCTGGAGAAGATTCAGCAAGAGATCTTTGATAAGATAGGCCAATGTAACACATCTCTCGACATTACCCCTTGTCATCACGCCATCTGTTGTCAGCAAATCAACCTCATGGCTCAAGGGAATTGGCAGATCTTTTGTACAAGCATATGAACATATCAGCTTGGCAAACATGCTTTTAAGTTTTGAAATTTCCAGGTCTACTTCTAAACATCTTGTCGAGCACCATTTTCATTCACTTTCTTGAAAGGGACTTACATTTTTTACAACACAAGCTTGAATTTGTAGGTTATTTTGAGTGTCTATTGGGATTTGCTAGAGTGAAGCATGAAGTGCCTTGAAGAGTTTCATTAAATTAAAACATTGAAAGAAATGCTATAGAGTGAATTCACCCTGTCTTTAGAGGCTTTCTATCAATTTTTGACTCACACCCCTCTGACATTGAAAGGTGTGCTATTTTTGGACTAAAGGAATGCTTTTTTAGGACTAAAGCTGACTTAGCAGAGGATGGTTTCGATCCATCGACCTCTGGGTTATGGGCCCAGCACGCTTCCGCTGCGCCACTCTGCTTTCCCAGCACCTCAGATGGGACTCGAACCCACAATCCCTGGCTTAGGAGGCCAGTGCCTTATCCATTAGGCCACTGGGGCTCTTGCTAAAGCTTGCGGATGTCCAGTACCCACGATGAACGCAACCTATACTTCTGGAATATATCAGAGGGCTCTGTTCTCAGTACAGTCTGTTCTAGTCAGACACCTGAGAGACAGAAAAATGAAAAGTCAGTACAATGCTTCAACTCAATTTTGTTTCTGTACTGCTTTGTGCAAACACGACCATAGCTGAAGGGAATTAGCAGATCTTTTGTCATTTCAATCATTATGAATTTCAGTTTCCCTTTCACCCACTGAGCAGGGGACTTAGCAGATCTTTTGTATTTTCAATCTTTCTGGATTTCAGTTTCCCTTTCACCCAATCTTTGATATCCAGTGACATTTGAAAAATCCACACGTTGTTCCGCGTCCATTCTTTTGGCCAAATATGTAGGAGAAGTCTGGAGGTCCTGGAGAAGATTCAGCAAGAGATCTTTGATAAGATAGGCCAATGTAACACATCTCTCGACATTACCCCTTGTCATCACGCCATCTGTTGTCAGCAAATCAACCTCATGGCTCAAGGGAATTGGCAGATATTTTGTACAAGCATATGAACATATCAGCTTGGCAAACATGCTTTTAAGTTTTGAAATTTCCAGGTCTACTTCTAAACATCTTGTCGAGCACCATTTTCATTCACTTTCTTGAAAGGGACTTAAATTTTTTACGACACAAGCTTGAATTTGTAGGTTATTTTGAGTGTCTATTGGGATTTGCTAGAGTGAAGCATGAAGTGCCTTGAAGAGTTTCATTAAATTAAAACATTGAAAGAAATGCTATAGAGTGAATTCACCCTGTCTTTAGAGGCTTTCTATCAATTTTTGACTCACACCCCTCTGACATTGAAAGGTGTGCTATTTTTGGACTAAAGGAATGCTTTTTTAGGACTAAAGCTGACTTAGCAGAGGATGGTTTCGATCCATCGACCTCTGGGTTATGGGCCCAGCACGCTTCCGCTGCGCCACTCTGCTTTCCCAGCACCCCAGATGGGACTCGAACCCACAATCCCTGGCTTAGGAGGCCAGTGCCTTATCCATTAGGCCACTGGGGCTCTTGCTAAAGCTTGCGGATGTCCAGTACCCACGATGAACGCAACCTATACTTCTGGAATATATCAGAGGGCTCTGTTCTCAGTACAGTCTGTTCTAGTCAGACACCTGAGAGACAGAAAAATGAAAAGTCAGTACAATGCTTCAACTCAATTTTGTTTCTGTACTGCTTTGTGCAAACACGACCATAGCTGAAGGGAATTAGCAGATCTTTTGTCATTTCAATCATTATGAATTTCAGTTTCCCTTTCACCCACTGAGCAGGGGACTTAGCAGATCTTTTGTATTTTCAATCTTTCTGGATTTCAGTTTCCCTTTCACCCAATCTTTGATATCCAGTGACATTTGAAAAATCCACACGTTGTTCCGCGTCCATTCTTTTGGCCAAATATGTAGGAGAAGTCTGGAGGTCCTGGAGAAGATTTAGCAAGAGATCTTTGATAAGATAGGCCAGTGTAACACATCTCCCGACATTACCCCTTGTCATCACGCCATCTGTTGTCAGCAAATCAACCTCATGGCTCAAGGGAATTGGCAGATCTTTTGTACAAGCATATGAACATATCAGCTTGGCAAACATGCTTTTAAGTTTTGAAATTTCCAGGTCTACTTCTAAACATCTTGTCGAGCACCATTTTCATTCACTTTCTTGAAAGGGACTTACATTTTTTACAACACAAGCTTGAATTTGTAGGTTATTTTGAGTGTCTATTGGGATTTGCTAGAGTGAAGCATGAAGTGCCTTGAAGAGTTTCATTAAATTAAAACATTGAAAGAAATGCTATAGAGTGAATTCACCCTGTCTTTAGAGGCTTTCTATCAATTTTTGACTCACACCCCTCTGACATTGAAAGGTGTGCTATTTTTGGACTAAAGGAATGCTTTTTTAGGACTAAAGCTGACTTAGCAGAGGATGGTTTCGATCCATCGACCTCTGGGTTATGGGCCCAGCACGCTTCCGCTGCACCACTCTGCTTTCCCAGCACCCCAGATGGGACTCGAACCCACAATCCCTGGCTTAGGAGGCCAGTGCCTTATACATTAGGCCACTGGGGCTCTTGCTAAAGCTTGCGGATGTCCAGTACCCACGATGAACGCAACCTATACTTCTGGAATATATCAGAGGGCTCTGTTCTCAGTACAGTCTGTTCTAGTCAGACACCTGAGAGACAGAAAAATGAAAAGTCAGTACAATGCTTCAACTCAATTTTGTTTCTGTACTGCTTTGTGCAAACACGACCATAGCTGAAGGGAATTAGCAGATCTTTTGTCATTTCAATCATTATGAATTTCAGTTTCCCTTTCACCCACTGAGCAGGGGACTTAGCAGATCTTTTGTATTTTCAATCTTTCTGGATTTCAGTTTCCCTTTCACCCAATCTTTGACATCCAGTGACATTTGAAAAATCCACACGTTGTTCCGCGTCACCTCTTTTGGCCAAATATGTAGAAGTCTGGAGGTCCTGGAGAAGATTCAGCAAGAGATCTTTGATAAGATAGGCCAATGTAACACATCTCTCGACATTACCCCTTGTCATCACACCATCTGTTGTCAGCAAATCAACATCATGGCTCAAGGGAATTGGCAGATCTTTTGTACAAGCATATGAACATATCAGCTTGGCAAACATGCTTTTAAGTTTTGAAATTTCCAGGTCTACTTCTAAACATCTTGTCGAGCACCATTTTCATTCACTTTCTTGAAAGGGACTTAAATTTTTTACAACACAAGCTTGAATTTGTAGGTTATTTTGAGTGTCTATTGGGATTTGCTAGAGTGAAGCATGAAGTGCCTTGAAGAGTTTCATTAAATTAAAACATTGAAAGAAATGCTATAGAGTGAATTCACCCTGTCTTTAGAGGCTTTCTATCAATTTTTGACTCACACCCCTCTGACATTGAAAGGTGTGCTATTTTTGGACTAAAGGAATGCTTTTTTAGGACTAAAGCTGACTTAGCAGAGGATGGTTTCGATCCATCGACCTCTGGGTTATGGGCCCAGCACGCTTCCGCTGCGCCACTCTGCTTTCCCAGCACCCCAGATGGGACTCGAACCCACAATCCCTGGCTTAGGAGGCCAGTGCCTTATCCATTAGGCCACTGGGGCTCTTGCTAAAGCTTGCGGATGTCCAGTACCCACGATGAACGCAACCTATACTTCTGGAATATATCAGAGGGCTCTGTTCTCAGTACAGTCTGTTCTAGTCAGACACCTGAGAGACAGAAAAATGAAAAGTCAGTACAATGCTTCAACTCAATTTTGTTTCTGTACTGCTTTGTGCAAACACGACCATAGCTGAAGGGAATTAGCAGATCTTTTGTCATTTCAATCATTATGAATTTCAGTTTCCCTTTCACCCACTGAGCAGGGGACTTAGCAGATCTTTTGTATTTTCAATCTTTCTGGATTTCAGTTTCCCTTTCACCCAATCTTTGATATCCAGTGACATTTGAAAAATCCACACGTTGTTCCGCGTCCATTCTTTTGGCCAAATATGTAGAAGTCTGGAGGTCCTGGAGAAGATTCAGCAAGAGATCTTTGATAAGATAGGCCAATGTAACACATCTCTCGACATTACCCCTTGTCATCACGCCATCTGTTGTCAGCAAATCAACCTCATGGCTCAAGGGAATTGGCAGATCTTTTGTACAAGCATATGAACATATCAGCTTGGCAAACATGCTTTTAAGTTTTGAAATTTCCAGGTCTACTTCTAAACATCTTGTCGAGCACCATTTTCATTCACTTTCTTGAAAGGGACTTACATTTTTTACAACACAAGCTTGAATTTGTAGGTTATTTTGAGTGTCTATTGGGATTTGCTAGAGTGAAGCATGAAGTGCCTTGAAGAGTTTCATTAAATTAAAACATTGAAAGAAATGCTATAGAGTGAATTCACCCTGTCTTTAGAGGCTTTCTATCAATTTTTGACTCACACCCCTCTGACATTGAAAGGTGTGCTATTTTTGGACTAAAGGAATGCTTTTTTAGGACTAAAGCTGACTTAGCAGAGGATGGTTTCGATCCATCGACCTCTGGGTTATGGGCCCAGCACGCTTCCGCTGCGCCACTCTGCTTTCCCAGCACCTCAGATGGGACTCGAACCCACAATCCCTGGCTTAGGAGGCCAGTGCCTTATCCATTAGGCCACTGGGGCTCTTGCTAAAGCTTGCGGATGTCCAGTACCCACGATGAACGCAACCTATACTTCTGGAATATATCAGAGGGCTCTGTTCTCAGTACAGTCTGTTCTAGTCAGACACCTGAGAGACAGAAAAATGAAAAGTCAGTACAATGCTTCAACTCAATTTTGTTTCTGTACTGCTTTGTGCAAACACGACCATAGCTGAAGGGAATTAGCAGATCTTTTGTCATTTCAATCATTATGAATTTCAGTTTCCCTTTCACCCACTGAGCAGGGGACTTAGCAGATCTTTTGTATTTTCAATCTTTCTGGATTTCAGTTTCCCTTTCACCCAATCTTTGATATCCAGTGACATTTGAAAAATCCACACGTTGTTCCGCGTCCATTCTTTTGGCCAAATATGTAGGAGAAGTCTGGAGGTCCTGGAGAAGATTTAGCAAGAGATCTTTGATAAGATAGGCCAGTGTAACACATCTCCCGACATTACCCCTTGTCATCACGCCATCTGTTGTCAGCAAATCAACCTCATGGCTCAAGGGAATTGGCAGATCTTTTGTACAAGCATATGAACATATC
>NW_027507015.1:245000-250000 GCF_052324685.1 Brachyhypopomus gauderio
GACATTGAAAGGTGTGCTATTTTTGGACTAAAGGAATGCTTTTTTAGGACTAAAGCTGACTTAGCAGAGGATGGTTTCGATCCATCGACCTCTGGGTTATGGGCCCAGCACGCTTCCGCTGCGCCACTCTGCTTTCCCAGCACCCCAGATGGGACTCGAACCCACAATCCCTGGCTTAGGAGGCCAGTGCCTTATCCATTAGGCCACTGGGGCTCTTGCTAAAGCTTGCGGATGTCCAGTACCCACGATGAACGCAACCTATACTTCTGGAATATATCAGAGGGCTCTGTTCTCAGTACAGTCTGTTCTAGTCAGACACCTGAGAGACAGAAAAATGAAAAGTCAGTACAATGCTTCAACTCAATTTTGTTTCTGTACTGCTTTGTGCAAACACGACCATAGCTGAAGGGAATTAGCAGATCTTTTGTCATTTCAATCATTATGAATTTCAGTTTCCCTTTCACCCACTGAGCAGGGGACTTAGCAGATCTTTTGTATTTTCAATCTTTCTGGATTTCAGTTTCCCTTTCACCCAATCTTTGATATCCAGTGACATTTGAAAAATCCACACGTTGTTCCGCGTCCATTCTTTTGGCCAAATATGTAGGAGAAGTCTGGAGGTCCTGGAGAAGATTTAGCAAGAGATCTTTGATAAGATAGGCCAGTGTAACACATCTCCCGACATTACCCCTTGTCATCACGCCATCTGTTGTCAGCAAATCAACCTCATGGCTCAAGGGAATTGGCAGATCTTTTGTACAAGCATATGAACATATCAGCTTGGCAAACATGCTTTTAAGTTTTGAAATTTCCAGGTCTACTTCTAAACATCTTGTCGAGCACCATTTTCATTCACTTTCTTGAAAGGGACTTAAATTTTTTACAACACAAGCTTGAATTTGTAGGTTATTTTGAGTGTCTATTGGGATTTGCTAGAGTGAAGCATGAAGTGCCTTGAAGAGTTTCATTAAATTAAAACATTGAAAGAAATGCTATAGAGTGAATTCACCCTGTCTTTAGAGGCTTTCTATCAATTTTTGACTCACACCCCTCTGACATTGAAAGGTGTGCTATTTTTGGACTAAAGGAATGCTTTTTTAGGACTAAAGCTGACTTAGCAGAGGATGGTTTCGATCCATCGACCTCTGGGTTATGGGCCCAGCACGCTTCCGCTGCACCACTCTGCTTTCCCAGCACCCCAGATGGGACTCGAACCCACAATCCCTGGCTTAGGAGGCCAGTGCCTTATACATTAGGCCACTGGGGCTCTTGCTAAAGCTTGCGGATGTCCAGTACCCACGATGAACGCAACCTATACTTCTGGAATATATCAGAGGGCTCTGTTCTCAGTACAGTCTGTTCTAGTCAGACACCTGAGAGACAGAAAAATGAAAAGTCAGTACAATGCTTCAACTCAATTTTGTTTCTGTACTGCTTTGTGCAAACACGACCATAGCTGAAGGGAATTAGCAGATCTTTTGTCATTTCAATCATTATGAATTTCAGTTTCCCTTTCACCCACTGAGCAGGGGACTTAGCAGATCTTTTGTATTTTCAATCTTTCTGGATTTCAGTTTCCCTTTCACCCAATCTTTGACATCCAGTGACATTTGAAAAATCCACACGTTGTTCCGCGTCACCTCTTTTGGCCAAATATGTAGAAGTCTGGAGGTCCTGGAGAAGATTCAGCAAGAGATCTTTGATAAGATAGGCCAATGTAACACATCTCTCGACATTACCCCTTGTCATCACACCATCTGTTGTCAGCAAATCAACATCATGGCTCAAGGGAATTGGCAGATCTTTTGTACAAGCATATGAACATATCAGCTTGGCAAACATGCTTTTAAGTTTTGAAATTTCCAGGTCTACTTCTAAACATCTTGTCGAGCACCATTTTCATTCACTTTCTTGAAAGGGACTTAAATTTTTTACAACACAAGCTTGAATTTGTAGGTTATTTTGAGTGTCTATTGGGATTTGCTAGAGTGAAGCATGAAGTGCCTTGAAGAGTTTCATTAAATTAAAACATTGAAAGAAATGCTATAGAGTGAATTCACCCTGTCTTTAGAGGCTTTCTATCAATTTTTGACTCACACCCCTCTGACATTGAAAGGTGTGCTATTTTTGGACTAAAGGAATGCTTTTTTAGGACTAAAGCTGACTTAGCAGAGGATGGTTTCGATCCATCGACCTCTGGGTTATGGGCCCAGCACGCTTCCGCTGCGCCACTCTGCTTTCCCAGCACCCCAGATGGGACTCGAACCCACAATCCCTGGCTTAGGAGGCCAGTGCCTTATCCATTAGGCCACTGGGGCTCTTGCTAAAGCTTGCGGATGTCCAGTACCCACGATGAACGCAACCTATACTTCTGGAATATATCAGAGGGCTCTGTTCTCAGTACAGTCTGTTCTAGTCAGACACCTGAGAGACAGAAAAATGAAAAGTCAGTACAATGCTTCAACTCAATTTTGTTTCTGTACTGCTTTGTGCAAACACGACCATAGCTGAAGGGAATTAGCAGATCTTTTGTCATTTCAATCATTATGAATTTCAGTTTCCCTTTCACCCACTGAGCAGGGGACTTAGCAGATCTTTTGTATTTTCAATCTTTCTGGATTTCAGTTTCCCTTTCACCCAATCTTTGATATCCAGTGACATTTGAAAAATCCACACGTTGTTCCGCGTCCATTCTTTTGGCCAAATATGTAGGAGAAGTCTGGAGGTCCTGGAGAAGATTTAGCAAGAGATCTTTGATAAGATAGGCCAGTGTAACACATCTCCCGACATTACCCCTTGTCATCACGCCATCTGTTGTCAGCAAATCAACCTCATGGCTCAAGGGAATTGGCAGATCTTTTGTACAAGCATATGAACATATCAGCTTGGCAAACATGCTTTTAAGTTTTGAAATTTCCAGGTCTACTTCTAAACATCTTGTCGAGCACCATTTTCATTCACTTTCTTGAAAGGGACTTACATTTTTTACAACACAAGCTTGAATTTGTAGGTTATTTTGAGTGTCTATTGGGATTTGCTAGAGTGAAGCATGAAGTGCCTTGAAGAGTTTCATTAAATTAAAACATTGAAAGAAATGCTATAGAGTGAATTCACCCTGTCTTTAGAGGCTTTCTATCAATTTTTGACTCACACCCCTCTGACATTGAAAGGTGTGCTATTTTTGGACTAAAGGAATGCTTTTTTAGGACTAAAGCTGACTTAGCAGAGGATGGTTTCGATCCATCGACCTCTGGGTTATGGGCCCAGCACGCTTCCGCTGCACCACTCTGCTTTCCCAGCACCCCAGATGGGACTCGAACCCACAATCCCTGGCTTAGGAGGCCAGTGCCTTATACATTAGGCCACTGGGGCTCTTGCTAAAGCTTGCGGATGTCCAGTACCCACGATGAACGCAACCTATACTTCTGGAATATATCAGAGGGCTCTGTTCTCAGTACAGTCTGTTCTAGTCAGACACCTGAGAGACAGAAAAATGAAAAGTCAGTACAATGCTTCAACTCAATTTTGTTTCTGTACTGCTTTGTGCAAACACGACCATAGCTGAAGGGAATTAGCAGATCTTTTGTCATTTCAATCATTATGAATTTCAGTTTCCCTTTCACCCACTGAGCAGGGGACTTAGCAGATCTTTTGTATTTTCAATCTTTCTGGATTTCAGTTTCCCTTTCACCCAATCTTTGACATCCAGTGACATTTGAAAAATCCACACGTTGTTCCGCGTCACCTCTTTTGGCCAAATATGTAGAAGTCTGGAGGTCCTGGAGAAGATTCAGCAAGAGATCTTTGATAAGATAGGCCAATGTAACACATCTCTCGACATTACCCCTTGTCATCACACCATCTGTTGTCAGCAAATCAACATCATGGCTCAAGGGAATTGGCAGATCTTTTGTACAAGCATATGAACATATCAGCTTGGCAAACATGCTTTTAAGTTTTGAAATTTCCAGGTCTACTTCTAAACATCTTGTCGAGCACCATTTTCATTCACTTTCTTGAAAGGGACTTAAATTTTTTACGACACAAGCTTGAATTTGTAGGTTATTTTGAGTGTCTATTGGGATTTGCTAGAGTGAAGCATGAAGTGCCTTGAAGAGTTTCATTAAATTAAAACATTGAAAGAAATGCTATAGAGTGAATTCACCCTGTCTTTAGAGGCTTTCTATCAATTTTTGACTCACACCCCTCTGACATTGAAAGGTGTGCTATTTTTGGACTAAAGGAATGCTTTTTTAGGACTAAAGCTGACTTAGCAGAGGATGGTTTCGATCCATCGACCTCTGGGTTATGGGCCCAGCACGCTTCCGCTGCGCCACTCTGCTTTCCCAGCACCCCAGATGGGACTCGAACCCACAATCCCTGGCTTAGGAGGCCAGTGCCTTATCCATTAGGCCACTGGGGCTCTTGCTAAAGCTTGCGGATGTCCAGTACCCACGATGAACGCAACCTATACTTCTGGAATATATCAGAGGGCTCTGTTCTCAGTACAGTCTGTTCTAGTCAGACACCTGAGAGACAGAAAAATGAAAAGTCAGTACAATGCTTCAACTCAATTTTGTTTCTGTACTGCTTTGTGCAAACACGACCATAGCTGAAGGGAATTAGCAGATCTTTTGTCATTTCAATCATTATGAATTTCAGTTTCCCTTTCACCCACTGAGCAGGGGACTTAGCAGATCTTTTGTATTTTCAATCTTTCTGGATTTCAGTTTCCCTTTCACCCAATCTTTGATATCCAGTGACATTTGAAAAATCCACACGTTGTTCCGCGTCCATTCTTTTGGCCAAATATGTAGAAGTCTGGAGGTCCTGGAGAAGATTCAGCAAGAGATCTTTGATAAGATAGGCCAATGTAACACATCTCTCGACATTACCCCTTGTCATCACGCCATCTGTTGTCAGCAAATCAACCTCATGGCTCAAGGGAATTGGCAGATCTTTTGTACAAGCATATGAACATATCAGCTTGGCAAACATGC
>NW_027507016.1:0-37500 GCF_052324685.1 Brachyhypopomus gauderio
CCTCTGTACATGACCAACACCACACCTCTGTACACATGACCAACACCACACCTCTGTAGACATGACCAACACCACATCTCTGTACACATGACCAACACCACACCTCTGTACACATGACCAACACCACACCTCTGTAGACATGACCAACACCACATCTCTGTAGACATGACCAACACCACACCTCTGTAGACATGACCAACACCACATCTCTGTAGACATGACCAACACCACACCTCTGTACACATGACCAACACCACACCTCTGTACACATGACCAACACCACACCTCTGTAGACATGACCAACACCACATCTCTGTAGACATGACCAACACCACACCTCTGTACACATGACCAACACCACACCTCTGTAGACATGACCAACACCACACCTCTGTAGACATGACCAACACCACACCTCTGTACACATGACCAACACCACACTCTGTAGACATGACCAACACCACACCTCTGTAGACATGACCAACACCACACCTCTGTAACATGACCAACACCACACCTCTGTAACATGACCAACACCACATCTCTGTAGACATGACCAACACCACACCTCTGTACACATGACCAACACCACACCTCTGTAGACATGACCAACACCACATCTCTGTACACATGACCAACACCACACCTCTGTAGACATGACCAACACCACATCTCTGTACACATGACCAACACCACACCTCTGTACACATGACCAACACCACATCTCTGTACACATGACCAACACCACACCTCTGTACACATGACCAACACCACATCCTCTGTAGACATGACCAACACCACACCTCTGTACACATGACCAACACCACACCTCTGTAGACATGACCAACACCACACCTCTGTACACATGACCAACACCACACCTCTGTAGACATGACCAACACCACACCTCTGTACACATGACCAACACCACATCTCTGTAGACATGACCAACACCACACTCTGTACACATGACCAACACCACACCTCTGTACACATGACCAACACCACACCTCTGTACACATGACCAACACCACATCTCTGTACACATGACCAACACCACACCTCTGTAGACATGACCAACACCACATCTCTGTAGACATGACCAACACCACACCTCTGTACACATGACCAACACCACACCTCTGTACACATGACCAACACCACATCTCTGTAGACATGACCAACACCACACCTCTGTACACATGACCAACACCACACCTCTGTAGACATGACCAACACCACACCTCTGTACACATGACCAACACCACACCTCTGTACACATGACCAACACCACATCTCTGTAGACATGACCAACACCACACCTCTGTACACATGACCAACACCACACCTCTGTACACAGACCAACACCACATCTCTGTAGACATGACCAACACCACACCTCTGTACACATGACCAACACCACACCTCTGTACACATGACCAACACCACATCTCTGTAGACATGACCAACACCACACCTCTGTACACATGACCAACACCACATCTCTGTAGACATGACCAACACCACACCTCTGTAGACATGACCAACACCACATCTCTGTAGACATGACCAACACCACACCTCTGTAACATGACCAACACCACACCTCTGTACACATGACCAACACCACATCTCTGTACACATGACCAACACCACATCTCTGTAGACATGACCAACACCACACCTCTGTACACATGACCAACACCACATCTCTGTAGACATGACCAACACCACACCTCTGTACACATGACCAACACCACACCTCTGTACACATGACCAACACCACATCTCTGTAGACATGACCAACACCACACCTCTGTACACATGACCAACACCACACCTCTGTACACATGACCAACACCACACCTCTGTAGACATGACCAACACCACATTCTGTACACATGACCAACACCACACCTCTGTACACATGACCAACACCACACCTCTGTACACATGACCAACACCACATCTCTGTAGACATGACCAACACCACATCTCTGTAGACATGACCAACACCACACCTCTGTACACATGACCAACACCACACCTCTGTAGACATGACCAACACCACACCTCTGTACACATGACCAACACCACATCTCTGTACACATGACCAACACCACATCTGTAGACATGACCACCACACCTCTGTACACATGACCAACACCACACCTCTGTACACATGACCAACACCACATCTCTGTAGACATGACCAACACCACACCTCTGTACACATGACCAACACCACACCTCTGTACACATGACCAACACCAATCTCTGTAGACATGACCAACACCACACTCTGTACACATGACCAACACCACATCTCTGTACACATGACCAACACCACACCTCTGTAGACATGACCAACACCACTCTCTGTACACATGACCAACACCACACCTCTGTACACATGACCAACACCACACCTCTGTACACATGACCAACACCACACCTCTGTACACATGACCAACACCACACCTCTGTACACATGACCAACACCACACTCTGTACACATGACCAACACCACACCTCTGTACACATGACCAACACCACACCTCTGTACACATGACCAACACCACACTCTGTAGCACATGACCAACACCACATCTCTGTACACATGACCAACACCACACCTCTGTACACATGACCAACACCACACTCTGTACACATGACCAACACCACACTCTGTACACAGACCAACACCACACCTCTGTAGACATGACCAACACCACATCTCTGTACACATGACCAACACCACACCTCTGTACACATGACCAACACCACACCTCTGTACACATGACCAACACCACATCTCTGTAGACATGACCAACACCACACCTCTGTACACATGACCAACACCACATCTCTGTAGACATGACCAACACCACATCTCTGTACACATGACCAACACCACACCTCTGTACACATGACCAACACCACATCTCTGTAGACATGACCAACACCACACCTCTGTACACATGACCAACACCACATCTCTGTACACATGACCAACACCACACCTCTGTAGACATGACCAACACCACACTCTGTACACATGACCAACACCACACCTCTGTACACATGACCAACACCACATCTCTGTACACATGACCAACACCACACCTCTGTACACATGACCAACACCACATCTCTGTACACATGACCAACACCACATCTCTGTAGACATGACCAACACCACACCTCTGTACACATGACCAACACCACACCTCTGTACACATGACCAACACCACATCTCTGTACACATGACCAACACCACACCTCTGTACACATGACCAACACCACATCTCTGTAACATGACCAACACCACATCTCTGTACACATGACCAACACCACATCTCTGTAGACATGACCAACACCACACTCTGTACACATGACCAACACCACACCTCTGTAGACATGACCAACACCACATCTCTGTACACATGACCAACACCACACCTCTGTACACATGACCAACACCACATCTCTGTAGACATGACCAACACCACACCTCTGTAGACATGACCAACACCACATCTCTGTAACATGACCAACACCACACCTCTGTACACATGACCAACACCACACCTCTGTAGACATGACCAACACCACATCTCTGTACACATGACCAACACCACACCTCTGTACACATGACCAACACCACATCTCTGTACACATGACCAACACCACACCTCTGTAGACATGACCAACACCACATCTCTGTACACATGACCAACACCACACCTCTGTACACATGACCAACACCACATCTCTGTACACATGACCAACACCACATCTCTGTACAACATGACCAACACCACACCTCTGTACACATGACCAACACCACATCTCTGTAACATGACCAACACCACACCTCTGTACACATGACCAACACCACATCTCTGTAGACATGACCAACACCACACCTCTGTACACATGACCAACACCACATCTCTGTAGACATGACCAACACCACATCTCTGTAGACATGACCAACACCACACCTCTGTACACATGACCAACACCACACCTCTGTACACATGACCAACACCACATCTCTGTAGACATGACCAACACCACACCTCTGTACACATGACCAACACCACATCTCTGTACACATGACCAACACCACATCTCTGTAGACATGACCAACACCACATCTCTGTACACATGACCAACACCACACCTCTGTACACATGACCAACACCAATCTCTGTAACATGACCAACACCACACCTCTGTACAACATGACCAACAACCACACTCTGTACACATGACCAACACCACATCTCTGTAGACAGACCAACACCACATCTCTGTACACATGACCAACACCACACCTCTGTACACATGACCAACACCACACCTCTGTACACATGACCAACACCACATCTCTGTACACATGACCAACACCACACCTCTGTACACATGACCAACACCACATCTCTGTAGACATGACCAACACCACACCTCTGTACACATGACCAACACACATCTCTGTAACATGACCAACACCACACCTCTGTACACATGACCAACACCACATCTCTGTAGACATGACCAACACCACACCTCTGTAGACATGACCACACCACATCTCTGTACACATGACCAACACCACACCTCTGTACACATGACCAACACCACATCTCTGTAGACATGACCAACACCACACCTCTGTACACATGACCAACACCACATCTCTGTAGACATGACCAACACCACATCTCTGTAGACATGACCAACACCACACCTCTGTACACATGACCAACACCACACCTCTGTACACATGACCAACACCACACCTCTGTAGACATGACCAACACCACACCTCTGTACACATGACCAACACCACACCTCTGTACACATGACCAACACCACACCTCTGTAGACATGACCAACACCACACTCTGTACACATGACCAACACCACACCTCTGTACACATGACCAACACCACATCTCTGTACACATGACCAACACCACACCTCTGTACACATGACCAACACCACATCTCTGTAAACATGACCAACACCACACCTCTGTACACATGACCAACACCACATCTCTGTAGACATGACCAACACCACACCTCTGTACACATGACCAACACCACACCTCTGTAGACATGACCAACACCAATCTCTGTACACATGACCAACACCACACCTCTGTACACATGACCAACACCACATCTCTGTAGACATGACCAACACTACACCTCTGTAGACATGACCAACACCACATCTCTGTACACATGACCAACACCACACCTCTGTACACATGACAACACCACACCTCTGTAACATGACCAACACCACACTCTGTACACATGACCAACACACCTCTGTACATGACCTACACCACATCTCTGTACACATGACCAACACCACACCTCTGTAGACATGACCAACACCACATCTCTGTACACATGACCAACACCACACCTCTGTACACATGACCAACACCACATCTCTGTACACATGACCAACACCACATCTCTGTACACATGACCAACACCACACCTCTGTACACATGACCAACACCACATCTCTGTAGACATGACCAACACCACACCTCTGTACACATGACCAACACCACATCTCTGTAGACATGACCAACACCACACCTCTGTACACATGACCAACACCACATCTCTGTAGACATGACCAACACCACATCTCTGTAGACATGACCAACACCACACCTCTGTACACATGACCAACACCACACCTCTGTACACATGACCAACACCACATCTCTGTAGACATGACCAACACCACACCTCTGTACACATGACCAACACCACATCTCTGTACACATGACCAACACCACACCTCTGTACACATGACCAACACCACATCTCTGTAGACATGACCAACACCACACCTCTGTACACATGACCAACACCACACCTCTGTACACATGACCAACACCACACCTCTGTAGACATGACCAACACCACATCTCTGTAGACATGACCAACACCACATCTCTGTACACATGACCAACACCACACCTCTGTACACATGACCAACACCACACCTCTGTACACATGACCAACACCACATCTCTGTAGACATGACCAACACCACACCTCTGTACACATGACCAACACCACACCTCTGTACACATGACCAACACCACACCTCTGTACACATGACCAACACCACATCTCTGTACACATGACCAACACCACACCTCTGTACACATGACCAACACCACATCTCTGTACACATGACCAACACCACACCTCTGTAACATGACCAACACCACATCTCTGTACACATGACCACACCACACCTCTGTACACATGACCAACACCACATCTCTGTACACATGACCAACACCACACCTCTGTACACATGACCAACACCACATCTCTGTACACATGACCAACACCACACCTCTGTACACATGACCAACACCACATCTCTGTACACATGACCAACACCACACCTCTGTACACATGACCAACACCACACCTCTGTACACATGACCAACACCAACTCTGTACACATGACCAACACCACACTCTGTACACATGACCAACACCACATCTCTGTAGACATGACCAACACCACACCTCTGTACACATGACCAACACCACACCTCTGTACACATGACCAACACCACACCTCTGTACACATGACAAACACCACACCTCTGTAGACATGACCAACACCACATCTCTGTACACATGACCAACACCACACCTCTGTACACATGACCAACACCACACCTCTGTACACATGACCAACACCACACCTCTGTAGACATGACCAACACCCACATCTCTGTACGACATGACCAACACCACACTCTGTACACATGACCAACACCACACCTCTGTACACATGACCAACACCCATCTCTGTAGACATGACCAACACCACACCTCTGTACACATGACCAACCACCACATCTCTGTAGACATGACCAACACACCACATCTCTGTACACATGACCAACACCACACCTCTGTAGACATGACCAACACCACACCTCTGTACACATGACCAACACCACACTCTGTACACATGACCAACACCACACCTCTGTAGACATGACCAACACCACATCTCTGTAGACATGACCAACACCACACCTCTGTACACATGACCAACACCACACCTCTGTACACATGACCAACACCACACCTCTGTACACATGACCAACACCATCACCTCTGTACACATGACCAACACCACATCTCTGTAACATGACCAACACCACACCTCTGTACACATGACCAACACCACACCTCTGTACACATGACCAACACCACATCTCTGTAGACATGACCAACACCACACCTCTGTACACATGACCAACACCACACCTCTGTAGACATGACCAACACCACATCTCTGTACACATGACCAACACCACACCTCTGTACACATGACCACACCACATCTCTGTACACATGACCAACACCACACCTCTGTACACATGACCAACACCACACCTCTGTAGACATGACCAACACCACATCTCTGTAGACATGACCAACACCACACCTCTGTACACATGACCAACACCACACCTCTGTACACATGACCAACACCACATCTCTGTACACATGACCAACACCACACCTCTGTACACATGACCAACACCACATCTCTGTAGACATGACCAACACCACACCTCTGTACACATGACCAACACCACATCTCTGTAGACATGACCAACACCACACCTCTGTACACATGACCAACACCACACCTCTGTACACATGACCAACACCAACTCTGTACACATGACCAACACCACATCTCTGTAGACATGACCAACACCACACCTCTGTACACATGACCAACACCACACCTCTGTAGACATGACCAACACCACTCTCTGTACACATGACCAACACCACACCTCTGTACACATGACCAACACCACACTCTGTACACATGACCAACACACACCTCTGTAGACATGACCAACACCACACCTCTGTACACATGACCAACACCACACCTCTGTAGACATGACCAACACCACATCTCTGTACACATGACCAACACCACACCTCTGTACACATGACCAACACCACAACCTCTGTACACATGACCAACACCACATCTCTGTAGACATGACCAACACCACACCTCTGTACACATGACCAACACCACACCTCTGTAGACATGACCAACACCACATCTCTGTACACATGACCAACACCACACCTCTGTACACATGACCAACACCACACCTCTGTAGACATGACCAACACCACATCTCTGTACACATGACCAACACCACACCTCTGTACACATGACCAACACCACACCTCTGTACACATGACCAACACCACACCTCTGTAACATGACCAACACACATCTCTGTACACATGACCAACACCACACCTCTGTACACATGACCAACACCACACCTCTGTACACATGACCAACACCACATCTCTGTAGACATGACCAACACCACACCTCTGTACACATGACCAACACCACACCTCTGTAGACATGACCAACACCAGATCTCTGTACACATGACCAACACCACACCTCTGTACACATGACCAACACCACACTCTGTAGACATGACCAACACCACACCTCTGTACACATGACCAACACCACATCTCTGTAGACATGACCAACACCACATCTCTGTAGACATGACCAACACCACACCTCTGTACACATGACCAACACCACACCTCTGTACACATGACCAACACCACATCTCTGTAGACATGACCAACACCACACCTCTGTACACATGACCAACACCAATCTCTGTACACATGACCAACACCACACCTCTGTAGACATGACCAACACCACATCTCTGTACACATGACCAACACCACACCTCTGTACACATGACCAACACCACATCTCTGTACACATGACCAACACCACACCTCTGTACACATGACCAACACCACATCTCTGTAAACATGACCAACACCACACCTCTGTACACATGACCAACACCACATCTCTGTAGACATGACCAACACCACACCTCTGTACACATGACCAACACCACACCTCTGTAGACATGACCAACACCAGATCTCTGTACACATGACCAACACCACACCTCTGTACACATGACCAACACCACATCTCTGTAGACATGACCAACACCACACCTCTGTAGACATGACCAACCACCACATCTCTGTACACATGACCAACACCACACCTCTGTACACATGACAAACACCACACCTCTGTAGACATGACCAACACCACATCTCTGTACACATGACCAACACCACATCCTCTGTACACATGACCACCACCATCTCTGTACACATGACCAACACCACACCTCTGTAGACATGACCAACACCACATCTCTGTACACATGACCAACACCACACCTCTGTACACATGACCAACACCACATCTCTGTACACATGACCAACACCACATCTCTGTACACATGACCAACACCACACCTCTGTACACATGACCAACACCACATCTCTGTAGACATGACCAACACCACACCTCTGTACACATGACCAACACCACATCTCTGTAGACATGACCAACACCACATCTCTGTACACATGACCAACACCACATCTCTGTAGACATGACCAACACCACATCCTCAGTAGCACATGACCAACACCACATCTCTGTACACATGACCAACACCACACCTCTGTACACATGACCAACACCACATCTCTGTAGACATGACCAACACCACACCTCTGTACACATGACCAACACCACATCTCTGTACACATGACCAACACCACACCTCTGTAGACATGACCAACACCACATCTCTATAGACATGACCAACACCACACCTCTGTACACATGACCAACACCACACCTCTGTACACATGACCAACACCACACCTCTGTAGACATGACCAACACCACATCTCTGTACACATGACCAACACCACATCTCTGTACACATGACCAACACCACACCTCTGTACACATGACCAACACCACACCTCTGTACACATGACCAACACCACATCTCTGTAGACATGACCAACACCACACCTCTGTACACATGACCAACACCACATCTCTGTACACATGACCAACACCACACCTCTGTACACATGACCAACACCACATCTCTGTACACATGACCAACACCACACCTCTGTACACATGACCAACACCAGATCTCTGTACACATGACCAACACCACACCTCTGTAGACATGACCAACACCACATCTCTGTACACATGACCAACACCACACCTCTGTACACATGACCAACACCACATCTCTGTACACATGACCAACACCACACCTCTGTACACATGACCAACACCACATCTCTGTACACATGACCAACACCACACCTCTGTACACATGACCAACACCACACCTCTGTAGACATGACCAACACCACACCTCTGTACACATGACCAACACCACACCTCTGTACACATGACCAACACCACACCTCTGTAGACATGACCAACACCACATCTCTGTACACATGACCAACACCACACCTCTGTACACATGACCAACACCACACCTCTGTACACATGACCAACACCACACCTCTGTAGACATGACCAACACCACATCTCTGTAGACATGACCAACACCACACCTCTGTAGACATGACCAACACCACATCTCTGTAGACATGACCAACACCACACCTCTGTACACATGACCAACACCACACCTCTGTAGACATGACCAACACCACATCTCTGTACACATGACCAACACCACACCTCTGTACACATGACCAACACCACACCTCTGTACACATGACCAACACCACACCTCTGTAGACATGACCAACACCACATCTCTGTACACATGACCAACACCACACCTCTGTACACATGACCAACACCACACCTCTGTACACATGACCAACACCACATCTCTGTAGACATGACCAACACCACACCTCTGTACACATGACCAACACCACACCTCTGTAGACATGACCAACACCAGATCTCTGTACACATGACCAACACCACACCTCTGTACACATGACCAACACCACATCTCTGTAGACATGACCAACACCACACCTCTGTACACATGACCAACACCACATCTCTGTAGACATGACCAACACCACATCTCTGTAGACATGACCAACACCACACCTCTGTACACATGACCAACACCACACCTCTGTACACATGACCAACACCACATCTCTGTAGACATGACCAACACCACACCTCTGTACACATGACCAACACCACATCTCTGTAGACATGACCAACACCACACCTCTGTAGACATGACCAACACCACATCTCTATAGACATGACCAACACCACACCTCTGTACACATGACCAACACCACACCTCTGTACACATGACCAACACCACATCTCTGTACACATGACCAACACCACATCTCTGTACACATGACCAACACCACATCTCTGTACACATGACCAACACCACACCTCTGTACACATGACCAACACCACACCTCTGTACACATGACCAACACCACATCTCTGTAGACATGACCAACACCACACCTCTGTACACATGACCAACACCACACCTCTGTACACATGACCAACACCACATCTCTGTACACATGACCAACACCACACCTCTGTAGACATGACCAACACCACATCTCTGTACACATGACCAACACCACACCTCTGTACACATGACCAACACCACACCTCTGTACACATGACCAACACCACACCTCTGTACACATGACCAACACCACATCTCTGTACACATGACCAACACCACACCTCTGTACACATGACCAACACCACACCTCTGTAGACATGACCAACACCACACCTCTGTACACATGACCAACACCACACCTCTGTAGACATCACCAACACCACACCTCTGTAGACATGACCAACACCACATCTCTGTACACATGACCAACACTACACCTCTGTAGACATGACCAACACCACACCTCTGTAGACATGACCAACACCACACCTCTGTACACATGACCAACACCACATCTCTGTACACATGACCAACACCACACCTCTGTACACATGACCAACACCACACCTCTGTAGACATGACCAACACCACACCTCTGTACACATGACCAACACCACACCTCTGTAGACATGACCAACACCACACCTCTGTAGACATGACCAACACCACATCTCTGTACACATGACCAACACTACACCTCTGTAGACATGACCAACACCACACCTCTGTAGACATGACCAACACCACACCTCTGTACACATGACCAACACCACACCTCTGTAGACATGACCAACACCAGATCTCTGTACACATGACCAACACCACACCTCTGTACACATGACCAACACCACATCTCTGTAGACATGACCAACACCACACCTCTGTACACATGACCAACACCACATCTCTGTAGACATGACCAACACCACACCTCTGTAGACATGACCAACACCACATCTCTATAGACATGACCAACACCACACCTCTGTACACATGACCAACACCACACCTCTGTACACATGACCAACACCACATCTCTGTACACATGACCAACACCACATCTCTGTACACATGACCAACACCACATCTCTGTACACATGACCAACACCACACCTCTGTACACATGACCAACACCACACCTCTGTACACATGACCAACACCACATCTCTGTAGACATGACCAACACCACACCTCTGTACACATGACCAACACCACACCTCTGTACACATGACCAACACCACATCTCTGTACACATGACCAACACCACATCTCTGTACACATGACCAACACCACACCTCTGTAGACATGACCAACACCACATCTCTGTACACATGACCAACACCACACCTCTGTACACATGACCAACACCACATCTCTGTACACATGACCAACACCACACCTCTGTACACATGACCAACACCACATCTCTGTACACATGACCAACACCACACCTCTGTACACATGACCAACACCACACCTCTGTAGACATGACCAACACCACACCTCTGTACACATGACCAACACCACACCTCTGTAGACATGACCAACACCACACCTCTGTAGACATGACCAACACCACATCTCTGTACACATGACCAACACTACACCTCTGTAGACATGACCAACACCACACCTCTGTAGACATGACCAACACCACACCTCTGTACACATGACAAACACCACACCTCTGTAGACATGACCAACACCACATCTCTGTACACATGACCAACACCACACCTCTGTAGACATGACCAACACCACACCTCTGTAGACATGACCAACACCACACCTCTGTAGACATGACCAACACCACATCTCTGTACACATGACCAACACCACACCTCTGTAGACATGACCAACACCACACCTCTGTACACATGACCAACACCACACCTCTGTAGACATGACCAACACCACATCTCTGTACACATGACCAACACCACACCTCTGTACACATGACCAACACCACACCTCTGTACACATGACCAACACCACACCTCTGTACACATGACCAACACCACACCTCTGTAGACATGACCAACACCACATCTCTGTAGACATGACCAACACCACATCTCTGTACACATGACCAACACCACATCTCTGTAGACATGACCAACACCACACCTCTGTACACATGACCAACACCACATCTCTGTAGACATGACCAACACCACACCTCTGTACACATGACCAACACCACACCTCTGTACACATGACCAACACCACACCTCTGTAGACATGACCAACACCAGATCTCTGTACACATGACCAACACCACACCTCTGTACACATGACCAACACCACATCTCTGTAGACATGACCAACACCACATCTCTGTACACATGACCAACACCACATCTCTGTAGACATGACCAACACCACACCTCTGTACACATGACCAACACCACATCTCTGTAGACATGACCAACACCACATCTCTGTACACATGACCAACACCACATCTCTGTAGACATGACCAACACCACACCTCTGTACACATGACCAACACCACACCTCTGTACACATGACCAACACCACATCTCTGTAGACATGACCAACACCACACCTCTGTACACATGACCAACACCACACCTCTGTACACATGACCAACACCACATCTCTGTAGACATGACCAACACCACACCTCTGTACACATGACCAACACCACATCTCTGTACACATGACCAACACCACACCTCTGTAGACATGACCAACACCACATCTCTATAGACATGACCAACACCACACCTCTGTACACATGACCAACACCACACCTCTGTACACATGACCAACACCACATCTCTGTAGACATGACCAACACCACACCTCTGTACACATGACCAACACCACACCTCTGTACACATGACCAACACCACATCTCTGTAGACATGACCAACACCACACCTCTGTACACATGACCAACACCACATCTCTGTACACATGACCAACACCACACCTCTGTAGACATGACCAACACCACACCTCTGTACACATGACCAACACCACATCTCTGTACACATGACCAACACCACACCTCTGTAGACATGACCAACACCACATCTCTATAGACATGACCAACACCACACCTCTGTACACATGACCAACACCACACCTCTGTACACATGACCAACACCACATCTCTGTAGACATGACCAACACCACATCTCTGTACACATGACCAACACCACATCTCTGTAGACATGACCAACACCACACCTCTGTACACATGACCAACACCACACCTCTGTACACATGACCAACACCACATCTCTGTACACATGACCAGAGCAGCACCTCAACTCATCTACATCAGCCCACTCACACCAGCCCACTCACACCAGCCCACACACACCAGCCCACTCACACCAGCCCACTCACACCAGCCCACTAACACCAGCCCACTCACACCAACCCACACACACCAGCCCACTCACACCAGCCCACTCACACCAGCCCACTTACACCAGCCCACTCACACCAGCCCACACACACCAGCCCACTCACACCAGCCCACACACACCAACCCACTCACACCAGCCCACTTACACCAGCCCACACACACCAGCCCACTCACACCAGCCCACACACACCAGCCCACTCACACCAGCCCACACACACCAGCCCACACACACCAGCCCACACAGACCAGCCCACTAACACCAGCCCACACACACCAGCCCCTCACACCAGCCCACTTACACCAGCCCACTCACATCAGCCCACTAACACCATCCTGCTTCCTGCTGTCGCTCTATCAATCAATCTTTATTCAGGGATCTTGATGCACCTCCTCTCTCTTTTTTTCTCTCTCAATCTCTCCCTCTCTCTCTCTCTCTCTCTCTCGCATCCTCTTGTTCTCTCCCTCTTTCTCTATCTCCCCCTCTTTCTGTCTCTTTCCTCTCTCTATCTCTCCCTCTCTCTCATCCTCTCTTTCTCTCCCTCTTTCTCTCTCCCCCCCTCTTTCTCTCTCACCCTCTCTCTCTTTTTCTCTCTCTCTCCTATCTCTCTGTCCCTCTCTCTCTCTCTTTCGCTCTCTCTCTATCTTTCTCTATCTCCCTCCTTCTCT
The DNA here is from genome assembly GCF_052324685.1 of Brachyhypopomus gauderio. NCBI lineage: Eukaryota > Metazoa > Chordata > Actinopteri > Gymnotiformes > Hypopomidae > Brachyhypopomus > Brachyhypopomus gauderio. The sequence goes on from NW_027507016.1 coordinate 15,519, forward strand.
CTTTGTGTGCAAAAATCTCTTTCTGGGTGTACTGTTCAAAAATCAAAAATCATAGACATCCACCCAAAACATTATGAGCTATTTATAGTAAGGGCAATTAATGTTTATTTGCATGTAAATGTTGTTTAACCATATAACACTTTTTAATGATTTAACACATAGAAAATTCTATTACAATAAAACAGTAATGCAAACAAAATGGTTTCTTAATAGAAAAAACATTTGCAATAAAATTAATTACTTTTTTCTGTTTTGACATTTTCAGTGGAAAGTACAGGTAGATATATTTTTCAATATGTTAACTAATTGCAATCTTAATGGGTGGTGCACACACACACACACACACACGCACACACACACACACATGAACCATGTAGGTTTGATATTTTTCAGGTGCTTCTCACCACTGTTTTTGTGTTTTTACACGTTTGTTGGTTTAGCTGTTTGGTTTCAGTCAGCCATCATTTGGCTTTTCACTCTAATTACACTAAACAGTGCTACAGGTCTGATTATTACATACATCATATGAGCACTTATATGGAATTCACCTTATTGCCTTCCATGAACATATTATTCTGTTTTGTCAGTATACTATTCCAAAAAATAAACATATGTTCTATATACCATTTAAGTTGTTATCGTTTTGTAACAAAACAATTTACCAAACTTACCCTAAGATTTTAATTAAATTTGTATTTAATTAATTCTATTTTATGGGGGATTTTTCTAAAAATTATATTTAGACTGATTTACAATCACGCACGCATACATATAAACACAAAATGTGTGAATTTATAACCTCTACCTTTTCCCTGTTTATATTAGGAGGCTTACTGTATATACAAGCATTTAGTTATAAGTGTGGTAATCCATTACCATTAAAGTCATAACCTGCAGGTCATTAATTTTAGGGTTAAATAATTTAATTTTGATGAAAATATTCTACCGAATGTCTTTTAGCGCAGTTAGTCGTGCGGTTTAAACGCGGCAGCTGCAGGTCTGCATTTGCGAGTGTCGTTTCACTAGGGGGCGCTAAAGGATAAAAATGTGTTCCACATTCCAGAGATTTTGAGCCTGTGACATATTTAATTTACCTTGATATACAGCAAAAGATGTTGGTGTGTGACGTGGCCTGTGAAAGGCTGCACACCAGAGAACACAGAGATAAAGAGTTAAAGATGTTGGCACTGGACTGGGAGACAGGTGAGACATTGGACTGGGAGACAGGTGAGACATTGGACTGGGAGACAGGTGAGACACTGGACTGGGTGACAGGTGAGACACTGGACTGGGTGACAGGTGAGACATTGGACTGGGAGACAGGTGAGACACTGGACTGGGAGACAGGTGAGACACTGGACTGGGTGACAGGTGAGACACTGGACTGGGAGACAGGTGAGACACTGGACTGGGTGACAGGTCAGACACTGGACTGAGTGACAGGTGAGACATTGGACTGGGAGACAGGTGAGACATTGGACTGGGAGACAGGTGAGACATTGGACTGGGAGACAGGTGAGACATTGGACTGGGAGACAGGTGAGACACTGGACTGGGTGACAGGTGAGACATTGGACTGGGAGACAGGTGAGACACTGGACTGGGAGACAGGTGAGACACTGGACTGAGTGACAGGTGAGACATTGGACTGGGTGACAGGTGAGACACTGGACAGGGAGACAGGTGAGACACTGGACTGGGTGACAGGTGAGACATTGGACTGGGTGACAGGTGAGACACTGGACTGGGTGACAGGTGAGACATTGGACTGGGAGACAGGTGAGACACTGGACTGGGAGACAGGTGAGACACTGGACTGGGTGACAGGTGAGACACTGGACTGGGAGACAGGTGAGACACTGGACTGGGTGACAGGTCAGACACTGGACTGAGTGACAGGTGAGACATTGGACTGGGTGACAGGTGAGACACTGGACAGGGAGACAGGTGAGACACTGGACTGGGTGACAGGTGAGACACTGGACTGGGTGACAGGTGAGACACTGGACGGGGAGACAGGTGAGACACTGGACTGGACGTCTCGCTGTATTTTCAGGCGAAAGTATCCCACCGAAAAACTGATCAACTTCCTACGAAACTGATTAATATTTACATTATTATCTGAAAACTGCAAAAGCGAGAAAAATCCTCCCTAATGTTCTTCAATATCAGACGTTGTAAAAATTTTTCAAAACAAAAACCAAGTCCTACAAATCTGTACATTTAAATTGCAAGATTAGTTTAAAACAGCTGTTTCTAGCCTCGCAGACGACTCCTAAAAACATTTAAAAATCATTCAGACACCGTGGAGCACGGACTACCTGCACCTCCAACACTGACATGTTTTAAAGACTTCAAACAGCTCAAAAAATTTAGATTTCGCCCACATATTTAGATAAAATAATCAAAATTAATTTGCATACAGTGACCTTCGTAGAATCGTAGAGTTAGTGAATATAGCACACTAGTGAATATAACACACTAGTGAAAATGTTTTAAACGTTTTCCCAGCAAATGTTGAAACCGTCCTAATAGAAGTAAAGTGCGTGTTTAAGTCTTGGTCTAACATAAACCGGCTGGTTTGGTTTAAGTCTTGGTCTAACATAAACCGGCTGGTTTGGTTTAAGTCTTGGTCTAACATAAACCGGCTGGTTTGGTTTAAGTCTTGGTCTAACATAAACCGGCTGGTTTGGTTTAAGTCTTGGTCTAACATAAACCGCCTGGTTTGGTTTAAATGCCATTTAAAAGCGTCCCCAACTTTTATCGCAGCCTAACACCTCATATTTTTATATTCGTCCACATCATCCGCTGTATCAATAATAATAAATTATATACATCTCCATCAAACACAACACGTAGATATGGTGTGAATACAACATGTGTTCAGATGAGCTCCAAGCCCAACAGAGCAGTTTAGTTTGGAGATTGCTCCTAAAGATTTATCGATGGTGTGTATTGGCTGTGTAACGGAGCCCATCACACTGTCGATGGTGTAATTCAGCAAACCTGTTGAACAGACCAAGCGGTTCAGAACAAGGCCGCTGTCTCAGGAACAACTCTGGGCCGTCCGTCAGTCTCCTACTGAAATAAGAGAACCAGCCTACACATCCCGTAATTCAACTCACACCACAAACGCCCCACATGAACGAGGTGGACAGATCAACTCACATTTAATGTCCCACTTTAAAAGACTATCGGGACATATTTAACACATGAACATTTTTCAACAATTAGCCTACATGAATTTCACACCGCATCTCTGGTTAAAGAAAAACGTCTTCAGTTCAAATTTCTATCACAACCTCTGCTTATTTTATTATACCCACAAATTCATCGAGTTCAAAGTTTGATATATGACAGAAAATAAACAAAACAACGAATAAATACATCCCACAGTTCTTAATGAATTATATGACAGTTTGATTAATTAAAGCTACAGAGGAGACATCTGGCGTCTTGCCCGTTAATGTTTTGTTCTTAAGAAACGGTAGAACCGGGCAGACAAAATGAGACAAACAGAACAACATTTTTTTCTGGGAAATAAAATTTATAAAAAGTAATTCATTTCGGCTTTGTAGTATTTTATGTACATAGCGATGTAGGCATGATGGTGTGTAGCGTTTCTCTCCTCATCTGTGTTTACGGTAGTGCTGTAGGCGCAATTCAGGCAGCCAGAGAACACTTAACAAGGAGAAAAACTGAGCTAAACTTGAATGAAGAACAGAAAACACGATTGTTCTCACTACTGTTATAAATGTGGGTTCTGAATGTTGAATTAAGTGTATGCTCACCACACCAATAATAATAATAATAATAATAATAATAATAATAATAATAATAATAATAATAATAATAATAATAATAATAATAATAATAATGTCAGTGTTTTATATGCTAGCATGAAATACAAAGTCCCTTACACAAAAAATTTAACTGCAGCCAATGAAAGATTCAGACCAATTATAATCCAGTTATAATCCAGTTATAATCCCAATGACAAAGTAGCAGGTGACACATTATTTCCTTTAGTCAGCCCTACGTTACTGAACAGCTTCAATTTTAAAGTATTTAAAAACATATCTAAATGTTTGAGATATTTAATATTATTGAATTCGTCGGGTAAAAATAGTGCTAACGTTGTCGAGGTTTTATTGTATATACATGAATATGGAGCCTGAAGCGTTTGAAGACGCTTAAAGATGTGAAACAGCCACCGTCTCACGCGGATGATTACAAGCAATATTTATGCTGAATTACTGTAAATAAAAAGAGTATACTATAAATCATGTCAAAGCAACAATACAAAAATAATTAAACCGCTAAAGTCTTTTGTTTCCAGATTTGCCTAAAGAAAAGTGCTTAAGTGAGAAGATAGAGTAGTTACGTCATTTGAAATTATACACTATTTACAAGGCTGTCAGTGCGCTGGGATTATTCATTTATTTATACTAGTGTAAGAGTATTCCCGGTGTGTGTCACCACGAGCCCTTCGGTGAACCTGTGCGCGAGCTGCTCGTGCCTGGCGGTTTTTGTATTTAATCGCGCATATTGATCAGTGGGAAATGCTGGTATGAGTTTTTATAAGGGCCCGTGTTCTGTCACCAGGACAAACAAATCTCTTTTATCATTAACTTGTACCAAGCTTTCAGCTGCTTTAAATATGTTGATTTCTCATACCACAACCGAAATAATAATAATAATAATAATAATAATAATAATAATAATAATAATAATAATAATAATAATAATAATAATATATTCAAAAGCTCTTTTAAATAGTCCCAAGTTGAAGGCCGAATATTGGTCGTGGATGGATGATGATTGAATCTTAGCCTCAGCTGCAGAGGTAAAAATGGCGTTTATTATAAACGCTGCTCGTCACTTCAGACTGGACAACAACGCAACGATGATGCAGCTGTACTACAAAGTGGAGATGTAAACAACTAGCAGTGGGAGCTTGTGATGGCGTTGAAGCGACCTGTCCCCTCGTCGCCTTGTGCACCAGACACGAGCGGAACACCTTGAAGCGGGTCACAGTGATGGGTTTTCACAGCACGTCTCCCCTCGCACATTCGCCCTGTCGCATTTCAACTCACGTTTGGCACCTCGCCCTAGTAAATCCGCGCATATCGCTTTGGATACTTCCTCGTTTTCATGTCATTGTTTAAGTATAAATTAAGACAGTCAATAAACAGATTGTCCGTACTGGTTCACTGAACTGGTGTTTGGACCCCGTGGTGGGGCGGTGTGTCCCCGTACACGTCCTCGGTCCCCGGGAGCGCGCCTCCCGGAGGAGTCATCCGTTTCTCCTTCTGTCGTCTGTTACAGAACCAAACCCTCACCACCTCCTTCTCCAAATGCAGACTGTCCGCCAGAGAAGTAATCTCCGAAGCTGCTGGTTTTGGGCACTTAAGAAAATGGCTCTCCAACGCGCCTTTGACGCTCACCTCGATGGACGTGCGCTTTTTCCTCTTCCTGCCCTGCGCGGCTATTTTGTCCAGGCTGGTGGGGCTGCCCGAGGTGGAGTCCGCCTCCTCTAACCACTTGTTCAGCAGAGGCTTCAGCTTACACATGTTTTTGAAGCTGAGTTGCAGGGCCTCAAATCTGCATATGGTGGTTTGTGAAAACACGTTTCCGTACAGGGTTCCCAAGGCGAGCCCCACGTCCGCCTGCGTGAAGCCCAGTTTGATCCTCCTCTGTTTGAACTGCTTGGCGAACTGTTCCAGGTCGTCGGAGGTCGGCGTGTCCTCGTCCGAGTGGTCGTGGTGACTGTGGTGCTGGTGCTGGTGCTGGTTCGCCGGGTGGCCGTGCTCGCTGACGTGTGGGCTGTGGTGTTCCTCCTGCGCGTCTCCCAGACTGTGGTGGTGGATCCCCTGTCCGCTGCCCGGTACGAGCCCGTTTACACTGAACCCAGACTGAGAATAAATGAGAGTCTGTCCGTTGGACGTGGCCATGCTGGGGACGTGCGCCGCCGTCGTGGTCCTCCATGCTCTGGCGTCGTGATGGTTCCCGTGTCCCTGATGAACCAGGTGCGGCGCTCGAGACTGCTGCTGTAAACTGCTGGAGTTGTGCATCTCCTCCCTGCTGCTCTGAATCGCCGGCTTGATGTCCTGCTCGCCGAGGGGACTGGACGACCAGGGAGCGCCTTCTCCGTGTGACAGCGCCGTGATCCAGTGGTGCGCCTGGCTGAGCGGGTGGTTGTTCTGTAGTGAGTACTCGCTCTGCAACAGGGTGTGCGCCTCCCTGTAGGCAGGAGTCTGCTGCATCCTCCCCGAGTCCGAATGCACTATCGCCGCGCTGGAGCTGAGCATGCTGTAATGACTGGATGCTGTGGTCGCCATGACTTTCGGAGCCGGACTGATCGCTCTTATTAAATGAACCTCGCATTTGACAGTAACTCTTTTGCCACAGGCGTCTCCCAGGCTCTTTGCCAAGTGGACGCAGCGGCGCGCACCTGAGCTCCGCCTCTAAAAGCTGTTCATTGGACAGAAATGTCTGATAGACGTGTTTTTTTCTGACAGCTCTGCTTTCATTGGATACTTCAGGGTCTTAAAAACACCTCTTTCCCTCAACACAACCCGGGAGTCTTGCGCATCCCTGAAACGCGAGGGACGGAGAGGCCCATAAAGACCGGAACAAGGATCAGCAAAGGTTACGAATTCTACAATATTGAGAAATTAGTTTTATTCCAATTCTCGCTTTCATATACATCGGACTGTACAAATCTTATTGTCATGATACGTATAATTTAGGAGTGTTTGATTCATTAAAATATACTATTTTCCATTATTTGATTGACTCCCAGGATCGACTTATTTTGAACTAACATGGACTGCTTTGTAGGTTGATGCAGCTTTTGGTAACAAACTTTTATCACAGCAAACTGTTTATTTGGGCAGAGGGGAACTTTACAGAAAACTAATAGAGCATTGCAGTTTTTTTCTTCAGGATTGTATTCAAAACTAATATTATCAAAACTAATATTATTTGTAAGTTTGTTTTATTCGATGGATTATACATGTGCATTAGAAAATTATTTTGTCATGCAAGAGAACGTGATATGGAAAACATATGTCTCAAAATCCAATGGACACTGAATAGGTCTGTTGAGGTACAAATATTTTTTGGTTCATTTTGTAGAACTTCAGGAAAGAACAAAAGGAAAACAGATGCTGAAATATTTCTCCTGGCTGATCAACTGCAACTTGTGCTCCAAGGTACATGGTCTCGTTTGTCCATGTATTCCTGGAGAGCATGCAGCCTAATAAAATTCTACAGTTTCAAAGATCGGGCGTCCCAATGCAGTGATAAAATATCACACTCTGCTAGTAAATGTGAAGCTTTTGTTATCTTTAAATGTAAATACAACAGGAAGAAACGATAATCCACTGAAGCCCTGCTGCAAAACAAACATTAGCAAACATGATTGTTTTTTGCATAGTAGCAAAATTCAGTCCTGTATACTTATGGGGAAACAACCATCAATCAATCAGTTAACAAATGACGCCTCAAACAGACCGATATGTGCATACAAACTTTAGTTGTGAAATTTTACAAAAACATTACAGAACTTGCCTTAAACATACATCAACACACACACACAGACACACACACACACACACACACACACACACACACACACACACACACACACACACACACACACACACACACACACACACACACACAGTTCCCTAAGATTAGGTCGTTCCTGAGGAAGGCTAGCGGTTGGGTGCAGGTGTTGGGCTCTGAGCAGCTGCCTCTCTCCATGCTGAAAGGACATTATCCCGAGACGCGGAGATTTTTTCAGCAGCGCTGCTGGTTGCTATAGCGAGGGGTAAATCAAACAACGGCAGCCATGTCACTCCTGTCGCCCCCTCTAAGGCATCTAAAGGCCACTTACTTCAGCTTTCACAGCGGACAGAGGAGAGAACAGGGGAAGACAGAATGGGAGAGGACTGGGGAAAGAGAAGAGAGAGAAAGTGTGTGTGTGTGTGTGTGTGTGTGTGAGAGAGAAAATGTGTTTGTGTGTCTGTGTGTGTGGGAGAGAGAGAGAGAGTGTGTGTGTTTGTGTGTGTGTGTGTGTGTGTGTGTGTGTGAGAGAGAGAGAGAGAGAGAGTATGTGTTTGTGTGTGTGTGAAAGAGAGAGTGAGTGTGTGTGTGTCTGTGTGTGTGTGTGAGAGAGAGAGAGTGTGTGTTTGTGTGTGAGTGAGTGTGTGTGTCTGTGTGTGAGAGAGTGAGTGAGTGTGTGTGTGTGTGTGTGTGTGTGTGTGTGTGTGTGTGTGTGTGTGTGTGTGTGTGTGTGTGTGTGTGTGTGTGTGTGTGTGTGTGTGTTTTAGCAGAGGTTAGGCCTGTGCTTAATGGTGAACCACATTTCAAAGTGTTAGGTCTAGATGCAACAATAAATTCCATTTATTTTTAATATCAAACTATTTAGAAGCTGTGTGTGTCGTGCTAAACATTACTCCTTCTTACGTCACCAATGGCGTACTGTTGTAAACTTGCTAAAATTACCAACATTTATTTAGTGTCTTACACAAACTTGTGGAAAAACAGGTAACTGTCTCAAAAGTCACAGAAAATTGTGTCAAAACGCGTGGGGATTAAAGGAACAAAAAACTTTAAAGATATGGTCCGGAAATTCATTCCGTAATAATGAACATCACTGTGGCGTAACAGTGAAATCACCCAAATCAAAAGAACATTTGTGGCAATTAGGGCTGTAATTCAAAGAATTACCACTTAACCACAGAGGCTTAAATAGTCGTGTTGAGAGAAAACCAAAGCACATTACTTTAATGGCGTAATATGCAAACTATGGGTCGTTCAATTACATGGCTTAACAACGCATAAATGATGCGAGTCTTGTTATTCGGACGGCGGGGTCTTCGGTAATTCATTTGGAAGGGCCAGTGCGATCACATACAGTGAAATCTATTTCTGAGCTTCGGGAGACGCTGCCAAACTACATATAAGGGAATAAAAATTAATGACGGAGAATCTGAGCGTTAAATTAACAGTAATTATATGACCCGCATGCTATAAAGATTCCATTTTTTATGGTATAATTAGGTAACCGTCTCCCTGTGCACCAACGCGGTTCCCTCTGTGGGTTTTGCACGAAATCACGATCATGTTCAAATACGGGTGAAAAATAATTAATTTGGTTTTGTAAGGACATGCTTTAAATCAAGCCAAATCAAAGGATCAACATTCTATTACAGCTCATAGTGACGGAACAGCTAAACACTTTAGTGGACAAGATCAAAATAACCGTAGGCTACGATAAATGTTTTCGATAGGAACATATAGAGATAATCTATGTGCTTCCTCGGACATTGTGGAAATACTTATTTATAGCCAAGACAATTGCGTTGACAGCACCATTCAAGGGACCAACTGGGAACTTGCAAGGAAAGAATTCCAGATATACGCACGCGCACACACACACACACACACACACACACGCGCGCTCTCTCTCTCATTCTCTCTCTCACACACACACACACACACACTCACACGCGCTCTCTCTCTCTCTCTCATTCTCTCTCTCACACACACACACACACACGCGCTCTCTCTCTCTCTCTCTCTCTCTCTCTCTCTCTCTCTCTCTCTCTCTCTCACACACACACACACACACACACACACACACACGGGTGGGGAGGGGTATCTTTCACCAGCTCAAGTTGATCAGTGCTTGCGTTTAGAATCAAGTAATCCAATGCAATTAGCCAACACAAAGGCATAGTTAAATCTGACCTACTCTAAACTTGGCTGGCGATTGTTTGGGCCTATTGTGGTTGGTCTAGATAGCTGAAAAGAAGACCACCCCTGTGTGCGTGAGAGACAGAGTGAGAGCGAGAGATCTAACTGAGTGAAAATGTCCCTACACTCTCCATATTCAGGAAAAATAAAACATAAAAGATGAATAGTTCATCCGCACATGCGCCGTGATTGTCCCGAACCCACAGGCCTTAGTCATGGGCAGGCTAACCAGCTAATATATGGACAAAGTTCGCCGATATTATCCCGAACCTGGCATGCGTTGATATGAGGATTTATTTAGTTTACTGAGTGGTTTCGTGTGTCTATCCCCTTCACATGTCTGTATATATGCGGGTTAACGGATATATATCTGTATATTGTCTGGTTCGTGTACTGATTAAACAGCTTTACTTCATCCTGTCCCAAAGTCTCAGAAGACTCTAAATCTGCGTGAAACAATCTGTCAAAAAAAATGCTACACTGGCAAACGAACAAATATTTAATTTCATTAACATAATAACCTAATCCTAAAAGTAAATACCAATTTAATTAAGCACATGTTAATGGCTACACGCATGTACTGCCTTGCCGTTCTGACTAACCGTCTCTTCATTCATTTATTTTAGTCCGTAGTCCCCTAACCCTAACACTAACACTAACCCTAACCCTAGTCCTAACACTAGTCCTAACACTAACACTAACACTAGTCCTAGTCCTAACCCGAACCCTGAGTGAAGCCGCACACACTGGCCTGTATCTACTGTAAGGACCCGGATGTGAGTGTGGCGGTAATCTAACGGGTTCCGTCTCCCCCGGATAGAGACGTGCGCGAGCTCACGGTCCCATCGCTCATGTGAAGCTCGATTAGCCGCACGTGTCTCGTTCTTCACACGTACACGCGGAGCAGATGGTCGGAGACGCACCGTGTTACGAGGCAGCGGCGATATGTTACGCTGTTCTAATTGAAACATCAATATTGCACCGTCGATACGGCAGGTTAACTCTCCAGAGAAAACAAAAAAGTATGCAGACTTGGAACAGTGTAGTGAACGCGCCATATATACGCAACTCCTGGAGGCAATTACCTTAGGGAGCGTGTTCATTTACCGTAAATACATTCCCTCTCAGTCGTCAAATTAATCAGCATCTGAGATTTCGGACTTATTTTACTTGTTATCAGATCTGTTGATTATGCTTTGTAAGCTTTATAATACACATGAAGCCACCAGGTCGATAATACGTAAGTATGAAACCAAACAGAAAACCTTATGGGATTGTTGTTAACCAGCGTGGGGAGTGAAGGGTGGTTCTCCACGTTAGTCCCCTCACCCAGCATGGCGGTCTCCACCCCAGCAAGGGATGCCGCTCCAGTGAGCAGCTGGGGGCGCCAGAGAGCACACAGTAACCTCCCTGTGGAGGCCATGGGCACAGTCCAGGGAGCGTCCCGTCTGCTTGTTGAACGGGACATATTCTGGGAAAGGAGGACATTCCAACACAGTCTGACATTATACACTTGACCAACGAACATTTATTATTTATTTGCAAAAAAATTATTAGTGTAACAGTGATGGTATATAGTCACTCCCTCGTTTTCTTTCTGTCTCACACATGCACACACACAGGTTAGTCCTCAGGAAGAGTGTCAGCGTGTGTCATGGCTGTGAGCCATGTCCCCCTGTGCTCTGTCCTTCGGTTTTCAGCCTCTTTCCATCAGTGTTGTCCACGTCTAGGGAGCTGAACGTGGGAGCTGAGAAGATCTCCCCTGTGGGTTTCTAAACCAAACAAAAGGTTATACACCAAAATGTAAATGAGATCAGAACCTTGAATGTCTAGGTTGAAAAAGGTTTTGCTCAACATATAGTAGTGTTATGTTTTTTGTTATCTAAATGTTTCTTTATTTAATGAGAAAAAGCAACTTCCAGAGAACTGTTCCTCAACAGAGAGCTGTCCCCTTTCTCCCCCGAGCCCTCGAGTGAGAGGACCCCCCCAACCCCATAATGGATCAAACAAAGGACATCATTTGTAGCCGAGTCTTTTCGTAGCCCTTTCCTCAGTCTTCGCATAGCAATCCGATAGAGCCCAAGGAAAAACGGCAGCTGTGTGTTGGGCTGGGGTTGGAGGTCTGTTTACCTCTCCCTCCAGCATCGATTCATCCCTCGCTCCAATTTATTTCTCCCCTGCGCTCCTGCCATCTATATGTCCCTCTGGGGGACCAGTAGAGGACGTGCAGCGTCTTCTACGGCCATCTAACATAGCCTAACACTACACACACATGCAGGCACACACATACGTACGCATGTATATACACACACACACACACACACATAAGTACGCATGTATACATACACACACACACATACGTACGCATGTATACATACACACACACACATACACACACATATGTACGCATGTATACATACATACACACACACACACATACACACACATACGTACGCATGTATACATATACACACACTCATACACACATACACACACATACGTACGCATGTATACATACACACGCACACACACATACACACACACGCAGACACACACACACACGCAGGCACACACATACATACGCATGTATACACACACACATACACACACACAAGCACACACATACGTACGCATGTATACACACGCACACACACACACACATACATAACACACACACACACACGCCTGCACACAGATACCACACCACATACACACATGCATGTGAACACACACACAAACACATACATACACCCAGACACATGCACACATAGAAACACATACATACACCCAGACACATGCACACATAGAAACACATACATACACCCAGACACATGCACACATAGAAACACATACATACACCCAGACACATGCACACATAGAAACACATACATACACCCAGACACATGCACACATAGAAACAAAATGCTTCAATATTTTACTTCAGAAAAGATCATCTGCTATTCTCCGGGGCCTCAAAGACACCCACTCAAACACACATTCAAACACTGTTACATCCTTAACCTAAGGCACTGAAAGTGTGTTAGACAGTACAAAATGTAGCCCCTACTTCAATATATTAAAACATACACACTTCAACACATACAGTTAGAACGCATACTTCATTCATATACTAATTGAACATCCACCTTACACGTAGTGCAGACTTGAAATATACAATTTTAACACACTTCAACACGCTGTTAGAACACACGTTAACATGCTGTTAGAACACACATCAACACGCTGTTAAAACACACAACACATCAACACACTGTTAGAACACACATTAACACGTTGTTAGAACACACATCAACACGCTGTTAGAACACACATCAACGCGCTGTTAAAACACACAACACATCAACATGCTGTTAGAACACACATCAACACACTGTTAGAACACACATCAACATGCTGTTAGAACACACATCAACATACTGTTAGAACACACATCAACACGCTGTTAGAACACACATCAACACACTGTTAAAACACATCAACACGCTGTTAGAACACACATCAAAATGCTGTTGGAACACACATCAACATGCTGTAAGAACACACATCAACACACTATTAGAACATACATCAACACAGTTAGAACACACATCAACACACTATTAGAACACACATCAAAATGCTGTTAGAACACACATCAACATGCTGTTAGAACACACATCAACACGCTGTTAGAACACACATCAACATGCTGTTAGAACACACATCAACATGCTGTTAGAACACACATCAACACACTGTTAGAACACACATCAACATGCTGTTAGAACACACATCAACATGCTGTTAGAACACACATCAACACGCTGTTAGAACACACATCAACATGCTGTTAGAACACACATCAACATGCTGTTAGAACACACATCAACACACTGTTAGAACACACATCAACACACTGTTAAAACACATCAACACGCTGTTAGAACACACATCAAAATGCTGTTGGAACACACATCAAAATGCTGTTAGAACACATATCAAAATGCTGTTAAAACACACATCAACACGCTGTTAGAACACACATCAACACACTGTTAGAACACACATCAACATGCTGTTAGAACACACATCAACACACTGTTAGAACACACATCAACACACTGTTAAAACACATCAACACGCTGTTAGAACACACATCAAAATGCTGTTGGAACACACATCAACACACTGTTAGAACACACATCAACACACTGTTAAAACACATCAACACGCTGTTAGAACACACATCAAAATGCTGTTGGAACACACATCAACACGCTGTAAGAACACACATCAACACACTATTAGAACATACATCAACACACTATTAGAACATACATCAACACAGTTAGAACACACATCAACACACTATTAGAACACACATCAAAATGCTGTTAGAACACATCAAAATGCTGTTAGAACACACATCAACACGCTGTTAGAACACACATCAACATGCTGTTAGAACACACATCAACACGCTGTTAGAACACACATCAACATGCTGTTAGAACACACATCAACACACTGTTAGAACACACATCAACACACTGTTAAAACACATCAACACGCTGTTAGAACACACATCAAAATGCTGTTGGAACACACATCAACACACTGTAAGAACACACATCAACACACTATTAGAACATACATCAACACAGTTAGAACACACATCAACACACTATTAGAACACACATCAAAATGCTGTTAGAACACACATCAACACGCTGTTAGAACACACATCAACATGCTGTTAGAACACACATCAACACGCTGTTAGAACACACATCAACATGCTGTTAGAACACACATCAACACACTGTTAGAACACACATCAACATGCTGTTAGAACACACATCAACACACTGTTAGAACACACATCAACACACTGTTAAAACACATCAACACGCTGTTAGAACACACATCAAAATGCTGTTGGAACACACATCAAAATGCTGTTAGAACACACATCAAAATGCTGTTAGAACACACATCAACACGCTGTTAGAACACACATCAACACACTGTTAGAACACACATCAACACACTGTGATACAATTTGCATCAGTAGTCTCATTCTAATATGTCAGAAAGACCAAAGCCCTCTGGTGTCAATGATGGAAACAAAGGATAATAAGAGAAGGAAGGATGAAACAGAAGGAATGAGATGAATGTGATGAATGTGATGAAAGAGATGAATGTGAGATGAATGTGAGATGAATGTGAAGAATGTGATGAATGTGAGATGAATGTGATGAATGTGAGATCAATGAGATGAATGTGATGAATGTGAGATGAATGTGATGAATGTGATGAATGTGATGAAAGAGATGAATGTGATGAATGAGATGAATGTGAGATGAATGTGAGATGAATGTGAAGAATGTGAAGAATGTGATGAATGTGAGATGAATGTGATGAATGTGAGATCAATGAGATGAATGTGATGAATGTGATGAATGTAATGAATGAGATGAATGTGAGATGAATGTGAGATGAATGTGATGAATGTGAGATGAATGTGAAGAATGTGATGAATGTGAGATCAATGAGATGAATGTGATGAATGTGATGAATGAGATGAATGTGATGAATGAGATGAATGTGAGATGAATGTGAGATGAATGTGAAGAATGTGATGAATGTGAGATCAATGTGATGAATGTGATGAATGAGATCAATGAGATCAATGTGATGAATGAGATGAATGTGATGAATGAGATGAATGTGATGAATGTGATGAATGAGATGAATGTGAGATGAATGTGAGATGAATGTGAAGAATGTGATGAATGTGAGATGAATGAGATGAATGTGATGAATGAGATGAATGTGATGAATGAGATGAATGTGACGAATGTGATGAATGAGATGAATGTGAGATGAATGTGAGATGAATGTGATGAATGTGAGATCAATGTGATGAATGTGATGAATGAGATGAATGTGATGAATGTGAGATCAATGTGATGAATGTGATGAATGAGATGAATGTGATGAATGTGAGATCAATGTGATGAATGTGATGAATGTGAGATCAATGTGATGAATGAGATGAATGTGATGAATGAGATCAATGTGATGAATGAGATGAATGTGAGATGAATGTGATGAATGAGATGAATGTGACGAATGTGATGAATGAGATGAATGTGAGATGAATGTGAGATGAATGTGAAGAATGTGATGAATGTGAGATCAATGTGATGAATGTGAGATCAATGTGATGAATGTGATGAATGAGATCAATGTGATGAATGTGATGAATGTGATGAATGTGATATCAATGTGATGAATGAGATGAATGTGATGAATGAGATGAATGTGATGAATGTGATATCAGTGTGATGAATGTGATGAATGTGATGAATGTGAGATCAATGTGATGAATGTGATGAATGAGATGAATGTGATGAATGTGAGATCAGTGTGATGAATGTGATGAATGAGATGAATGTGATGAATGTGAGATCAATGTGATGAATGTGATGAATGTGATGAATGTGAGATGAATGTGATGAATGAGATGAATGTGATGAATGTGAGATGAATGTGATGAATGAGATGAATGTGATGAATGTGAGATCAATGTGATGAATGTGATGAATGAGATGAATGTGAGATCAATGTGATGAATGAGATGAATGTGATGAATGAGATGAATGTGATGAATGTGAGATGAATGTGATGAATGAGATGAATGTGATGAATGTGAGATCAATGTGATGAATGTGATGAATGAGATGAATGTGATGAATGTGAGATCAGTGTGATGAATGTGATGAATGAGATGAATGTGATGAATGTGAGATCAATGTGATGAATGTGATGAATGTGATGAATGTGAGATGAATGTGATGAATGAGATGAATGTGATGAATGTGAGATGAATGTGATGAATGAGATGAATGTGATGAATGTGAGATCAATGTGATGAATGTGATGAATGAGATGAATGTGAGATCAATGTGATGAATGAGATGAATGTGATGAATGAGATGAATGTGATGAATGTGAGATGAATGTGATGAATGAGATGAATGTGATGAATGTGAGATCAATGTGATGAATGTGATGAATGAGATGAATGTGAGATCAATGTGATGAATGAGATGAATGTGATGAATGAGATGAATGTGATGAATGTGAGATCAATGTGATGAATGTGAGATGAATGTGATGAATGAGATGAATGTGATGAATGTGAGATGAATGTGATGAATGAGATGAATGTGATGAACTCTGTTAGCTGCAGTAGTTTCCTTTGGAGCAGATTACTGTCTTATTTTAGATGATAGTAATGTTCACTAAGTTAATAAATAGCTGGAGGTAACACCAGTAACCCCCACCTTACACTCTTTAGGGTGTGTTGGTGGTGTAAGGTGTCTGGTGGAGGATCTACAGCACCATTTGGAGATATGCGTTCTTCCCTCTGAACGTCTCGCCTCAGGAAACCACACATGTGTTTCATAGTCTAGTTTGTCAGCGTTAGCCCTGCTTGTGATAGTCACTTAAATGCGTTCCCTTCTCCCTCCCCTCTTGTATTTAATGGTTGTAAGCCATTGCATTTTCATTATTGATTAGTGTTTGTGTAGCAAACAACATGCATTATATTATTGCATTATATTATTATTAACAGACATGTGGACTCGAGTCACATGACTTGGACTCGAGTCCGACTCGAGTCACTAAACTGATGACTTGTGACTTGACTCGAGAACATCACTGAAGACTTGCGACTTGACTTAGACTTTACCTTTACTGACTTGGACTTGGAATCGGACTTGAGCTTTAAGACTTGAAAAGACTTGAAATCCTTATTTTAACATAATAAATAAGTAATATAGAATCACATAACTGGATCATTTTGTATTAAATGGTGCTGTAAAATGTGAACTGATCAGCTCAGTTTATCCGTAACCTACAGGTGAAGTTCTGCAGCCGATCGGGGGAGAGGGGGAGGGGGGGCAGCGTTGAATTTGTGCGGAGATGACAAGCAACAGGCTCCCAAAAATGATCCTGTTCAATTATAAAGATTATGCTGTTGTGAATACAAGAACTGTGACATGCAAGACATGTGGAATCAGGATAAGAGATGGAGAGGCAACCACTTCAAACTTTGTTTGAGGCTGCACAAACAAAAGTAAGTCTGTGCCATGTATATTTAACATAACGCTATAACGGTTAGCTAACCTAGCTAGGATGTGATGGGGGGGTTGGGGGTGTGGGTAACGGACGGAGGACGAACGAAAGTCACTGGGAGGGGGGGAGGGGGGAGGGGGCGGGAGGTGACGATGACAATTGGGACGACATCTTACTCAAGCGAGCCGAAACACTCAAACGCCTAACGTTAGTTAGTCTGACTAACTTAATATACTACTAATCAGCTGCATCAATTGTGTTAAATATTGAAATTACATCTGGTGACTTGACTGGGACTTGAAGTTTAAGACTTGGGACTTGACTCGAGACTTGATTGTATTGACTTGGGACTTACTTGTTACTTGCAACTTAGTGACTTGTTCACATGTCTGATTATTAACACCCAACGTTCACATATGCTCCTCCTCTCTCTTCAGATACGCCCTCTACAAACCCTGGGCTATCCAAAGACCTTCAAGACACCTTAACCCCACCCACCGTAGCCCCACCCACCTTAGCACCACCCAGGGACACAGCATCAAGTTCTCCTGCTATTTCTGTGTGACTGTATAAACACTATGATTTATGACACTATGACAGCACTCACTGGTTGTGGGTCAGCAACCAGTACAGCAACACAAGCACAAGCCAGAACTGGTCAGCATGCAGTAATAGTCTTGAAACAGAACTACAGCTGTAACTGCAGCAGTGACACCACAGCCAGATAGGGGACGTCAGAGTGTGTGTGTGTGTGTGTGTGTGTGTGTGTGTGTGTGTGTGTGTGTGTGTGGGGGGGGGGGGGGGGGGGGGGGGGGGGGGGTGCGGCAGGCTGATTCTGGAGCTGAAATAAAACTCCTCCATCATCCTCCAGCTGACGGAGGCCTGCCATGTTCCCATGACTCACAGAGATCAATGCAGATTTGTCCAGGGGAAATTGAAATCCATAGGAAATTAGGCAGCCACAAATGATTTATTGGAACAGTAAGCTGGTGTGTGTGATGGGGTGTGTGTGTGTACCTTGTGGTGGTGAGGGGTGACCTGGATGTCGGCCAGGCCGATCTTACGGGTCTGCTCCAGCTGGAAGGCCCGATGGATCAGATCCTGTGGTGGGAACCTGTACCTCTCATACTTCTGAGGAAGAATATGGAGCTGACCCAGGGCCATGAAACCACTCAGAGGCTCTTCTGGGGGGAGAGAGAGAGAGAGAGAGAGAGAGAGAGAGAGAGAGAGAGAGAGAGAGAGAGAGAGAGAGAGAGAGAGGAGAAAGAGGGAGAGAGAGGAATAGAGATGAAAACAAAATGCAAGGACAGAAAGAGACATGGAAATATGTGGGCCAAGCACAGACAGTTCCCCACCAATGAGGACGCTGCAAAGCCTGAACACACTGAAAAACAATCAAGCAGAGTAAAAGCTTAGAGTGAATAACAGAATAAGAGATAACAAGAAAAACAGAGAAAGTGAGAGAACGAGGGAGGGAGAGAGGGAGGGAGAGAAGGACCAAAAGCCTTTATACTCAGTAAAAAATCAGGTTAGGGATGGGGGGGGGGGGGGGGGGGGGGGGGTTGCACTTTTCCTGATTTGTCCTTTAATTGCCTTCTTGAACAGGTGGGGGGCACATGGCAACAGGCAGGAGCAGAGGAGCCCAGGCTAGTGTGGTGGAGAGGGTAGAGAGAGTGGAGGGGTGGAGAGAGTGAAGAAGGTGGAGAAGGTGGAGAGAGTGGAGAAGGTGGAGAGAGTGAAGAAGGTGGAGAGGGTGGAGAAGGTAGAGGAATGGAGGGGTGGAGAGGGTGAAGAAGGTGGAGGGGTGGAGAGGGTGGAGAAGGTGGAGGAATGGAGGGGTGGAGAGGGTGAAGAAGGTGGAGGGGTGGAGAGGGTGGAGAAGGTGGAGGGGTGGAGAAGGTGGAGATGGTGGAGGAGTGGAGACATACAGCTAGAGATGCAGCTGCTAAATTACAGCAGACAATGTGGAGTACAAGGACACACATCACCAACACTCACACTTAACGAGTCATTACTCCAGCTCACAGGACTGAGAGGACAGAGAGACGGAGAGAGAGTAAAAGGGGGATGGAGTAAAGAGAGTCGAAGATTGAAAGAAGACATGGAGATGGTGTGTGTGTGCACATGTGTGTGTGCATGTGTGTGAGTGCACGTGTGTATGTGTGTGCACGTGTGTGCACGTGTGTGTGTGTGCATATGTGTGTGTGTGAGTGTGTGTGTGTGTGTGTGTGTGAGTGTGTGTGTGTGTGATTGTGTGTGAGTGTGTGTCTGCACGTGTGTGTGAGTGTGTGTGTGTGTGTGTGTGTGGGAGAGTGTGTGTGTGAGTGCGTGTGTGTGTGTGTGAGAGAGAGAGAGTGTGTGTGTGTGTGTGTGAGTGCGTGTGTGTGTGTGTGGGGGGGGAGGGAGCTGATGCAGTGGGATCTGATCTCATCACTCTATACAGATGACATCATAGAGTTACTATGGCCTACAAACACCCCTCGACACACACTCAGCGTACCGTAACACACCACGACACACACACACTCAGCGTACCGTAACACACCACGACACACACACACTCAGTGTACCATAACACACCACGACACACACACACTCAGTGTACCATAACACACCATGACACACACACACTCAGCGTACCATAACACACCACGACACACACACACTCAGTGTACCATAACACACCACGACACACACACACTCAGCGTACCATAACACATCACGACACACACACACTCAGCGTACCATAACACACCACGACACACACACACTCAGTGTACCATAACACACCACGACACACACACACTTAGCGTACCATAACACATCACGACACACACACACTCAGCGTACCGTAACACATCACGACACACACACACTCAGCGTATCATAACAAACCACGACACACACACTCAGCGTACCATAACACACCACGAGACACACACACTCAGCGTACCATAACACACCACGACACACACACACTTAGCGTACCATAACACATCACGACACACACACACTCAGCGTACCATAACACATCACGACACACACACACTCAGCGTATCATAACACACCACGACACACACACTCAGCGTATCATAACACACCACGAGACACACACACTCAGCGTACCATAACACACCATGACACACATACTCAGCGTACCATAACACACCACAACACACACACACTCAGCATACCATAACACACCACAACATACACACACACACACACTCAGCGTACCATAACACACCACGACACACACACACTCAGCATACACAGGCAAATTGAGGCATAACCACAATCAACATTCAAGAACATACAGACACAAAGAGACAACATGTTGATATTACTGAAAAAACATCATAACATCTATGTGTAACATAACTGCACTGTGGAACTTACATAACCTGAAATATCCATCTTGTTCATTATCACTGTCAATGTACAGCTAGACATTACAACACAAACACAAGGCTTCACACAACTATCAATCAATCAATCAAATTTTATTTATATAGCGCTTTTTACAACAGTTGTTGTCACAAAGCAGCTTTACAAGTGCCGAGTCCTAGCCCCCAGTGAGCAAGCCAAAGGCGACAGTGGCAAGGAAAAACTCCCTAGAAACAGGTATACACATACACACAGACACACATACACACAAGCCTAATAGAATGAAGGCAGAGGAGCCCACTAGCAGTGTGTGTGCAGTTCTAGTTTGGAGGACACAGTGTAGTGATAGAGGAGTGTGTAGTGTTAGAGGAGTGTGTAAAGGAGTGTAGAGCTAACCCAGTTTTATAGTCCTGAGAGTTTGTGTGTAGGTCCGTCATTGTGTTTGTGTGTGTGTGCACATAACTGTGTGTGTTTGTGCGTAGATGATGGCTGTGTTGTCAGAGGGAGTGCTGGGTGTAATTACTGTGTGAACTCCAATGTACTCGTCTCATGTCAATAGTGTGTGTGTGAGTGTAAGCACACGTGAGTGTGTGTTGAGGTGCATGGACGTGTGTGTGTGTGTGTGTGTGTGTGTGTGTCCCAGCTGTCTTGTGTCAGCGATGTGTGTCAGACCTTCTGTGGC